>NC_142739.1:1125000-1392500 GCF_051943395.1 Hippocampus bargibanti | reverse complement strand
CGAAGGGTTCATGTGTAAATGCGCCCTGGCTAGAATTTAGAGCCGAGACCTGCTGATTGATGATATGATTTGCGCATCTCTTTTCATCTGACGCAACGCATGACACATTCTGACTCTTTGATACGTGGAAAAGGCTTGTGGGAAAGATGATGCAAAGTTGGCTTTTGTGTTTGAAACCACGTCCAATTTGCCTCGTGTTGAGATTTCATCTCAATGCTTGACTAACTCTGTTTATTTGGCTTTGTTGATCGATATAATGAAAGAATGAAAGGTTATTTTTGGCCAATAAAACATCTCATAGCCCTACTTTGTCAGGCGCTCCTTTATTTGAGTGAGCATCTAATGGATTAACATGCCACCAGACGTAATGACTAGAAGTGACCAATGAAGGCGAAATGCAAAATGGCCGTCCGGAGCAATTTCTGTTGGTGATTCTACAATGCAAATGATAACAAGTCCAAGCGAGAGCACTTTTTAATTGTATTTCTATCATTTGGTTTCCTAGGATCAGGAAGTCGTTGAGGCTTCTCTCCAGTTGGTGCAGACCCACTTCATCTCAAGGTCAGAGGTCGTACCGTGTCAAAGAAATCCCACCTCTGGACCACACGGCAAAGAAATCGTTCCTAGCGAGTCACGGGATGAGCTTAGTTTGGGTGCGTCTGTCGCTGTTGCTGAAAGGCAAACCGGAACTCCACGCCACGGTGTCCGTGCCGACCGCAGATGATCTCAAGCTGCTGAGCAGAGGGCCTGGCAGTAGCAGCCCTCGGGAGCCACTTCACGGGGACCACTTGAAAAGCACGCTCAAGCGTGGAAAGAAGGCTACCAAGAAAGCGGCTTCGGACGCTGCCTCAACCTCAGGACAAAAGAGCGCCGCCACGAATGACCCCCAGCTGTCTTGTCCCACCGGTAATATTTTGGGAGTGTGGCCAAATCCCCTCCCGAGCATCACCTCTCACTGCTCCCGACTTACCCTTGGGTGGGTGACTCAGGCTGACTTCTCCCTGTCGGCAGGCTGTGGGGAGGCTTTGGGCTTTGTGAGCGTCACCGGCCTGGTTCGCACACTCATTGGTCAGCCTCTGGAGCACAGAGGAACGGTGCTGCTACGCAACCCCAAGTCTCTGCAGTACCGCTTTGCCAAACTTAACATTGAAGTTTGAGTGGAGCACAGGCAGAACTTGCTCGATTTGGAGGCCTTTTTTTCTCGGTTTACAGGGAACGGCAAGGGAAGAAAGTTGCCATGGTGCTTTCTTCGTACAGTGATTCGACATGTTTAATATGTGTTGTGAAATAAACTGATAACAAGTTCTTTACATTACCACAGAATCGAGAAAATTGGTCACAAAAGTTTATGGAAACATTTGTTGTCGTCCAGTATATGTATCGCTATTTTTTGGATTTAGTTTAGGCAATTGACTAAATGGATGATTACAATGTAAGCGCAGTATGCAGTTTGTTCCTCTATTAAAGAAAAACAAATGATATGTGACGGAGACCAAACTCTCTTGGTCAGCACCGAATGCTCGTATTCTTGGTATTTGACATATTCTGTTCGTGTCAGTTGTAACAGAGCAGCCACACAGCATAAGTGAGCCTCCCGTGTTTCACAGGTTACATCGTGGTCTGTTTTCTCTGTATGTGCTTGTTTTCGTTTTGAGAGTAGGATGGGCGGCTAAATACACATTACGTCACCTCAGTGGTGGGCCATCAGGGTTTGTAAGGCCTTCTCTGCTGGCTTAAAAATACAGTAAAGTCTCGTTATATCGATATCCAAGGGAGTCGGAAAAAATATCGATATAACCGGGACTATCGATATAACCGGGACTATCGATATATCCGACCCTGTTTGCATGTAATTTTCTCCGTGCGTGCATAGAAATAGTATCGATATAACCGGGACTATCGATATATCCAATATCGATATAACGAGACTTTACTGTATCCCAATCATAGACTGAATTATATTTTGTCCGTGAGTTCCTATTAAATAATTCCAAATCATCTTTCAGCTTCCTTTCATTGCTTTTCCCCTGTTGTGCTGCTTCCAGATGTGTTTTTTTCATATTGAAGTATTTAATCAATCACATTGCAGCCATCATTTGTTTCCAGGGTCAGAAATCTACCTGGACGCCTTCACAATCAGTTCTGCGGGCCCTGGTGCATAGAAATCAATGCTGATGAAACTTGCTTTAATCAAAATCAGACTTCGAGTTGGCAACACAAGGCCTGCTGGAAGGAGCAGGAGACGTCAGAGTATTTGCAAACTATGATTGGCTAGTAACTAGCCAATCATAGTATCACTATTGCTCATGATAAAAGCATACTGGCCAGAGTCAGCACATATTACTGTATCTTTATTGTTTATTGTTCTTTTAATTGTAAAGTGTCCTTGGGTGGTTTGAAAGGCGCTTGTAAACTAAATGTATTATTATTATTATTATTAATGTATTTGTAGCGAGCTGAGTAGGCAAATTATATTGAGTTGATTTGATAGCGGTTTTGTACGGAATAGGTTTAGGGCCAAAGAAGAAAAAAAAAATAATTTTGGCACCATTTTCACTTTAAAGTTAATCTCAGAATGTTGAATTCTTCTGTAGTTTTGTCAACGAACAATGGCTGAAGAAAAAGAAATGGATTTGCTGGCAGATATACTGTTAAATCCATTTTCAAGACGGACTTTTGAAGAATAGATGGAGGTCATTAAGAAAGGTTGGACACCTCCGAAACTAGCAAAAACAGCAAATAATCTTGCAATTTTATGCGCTTATCGTGAATCCACACATTCATATGAAAAATTCAAACAGTTTAAAGACAGTACATATTTCTCATGTTTCAAGTTATTTCCTGGCCAATGACACCCTCTGGTGGACGTGTAGAAAATAACACCACACTCGCAGCTTGGGTTGATTCAGATATAGCACCACTGAAGGCCTAGGAGTGACATTCACGGCCCACCACTGTGTGAACTGATAGAAAGTTCCCATTTACTTGTCTGTGACGGGGCTTGTCTGTGTGCATTTTTCACATTTCAAGCTATACTTCTTTTGTGGATATTTCCTTTATTTGACTGACTGAAAGGTCAAATGAAAAAAAGGACCCACAGTGAGACATGGAGCAGACTTTGTTACGCTCGAGCGTTGCTTGGGCACAAAGTATGTCTTGAATCTGTGCAGGGTCCAACAACGACTCTTAAAAGATTCAAACAAATCTGCTGGCTTGTGACCCCGAAAACACATCTCCAAAAACACATGAAAATGACAATGTAATTTCTTTACAGTAAAATTATCCCCGAGAACAGCCCTCTAGAAGTGACAGTATTTCAGTTCTCACCGTTGTGTCTTTTCTTTCTTCAGCCTCCGTACCAACAATTTAGCTTACGTGTATCACATCCCCCAGCGGGAACAAAAACTCACCACTAACATTATGTGACACAACAGAGACATTTTGTGAGAGGAGGCAGACTCCTACTTGAACAACAAATCTTGTACACATCCCATAATGTGTGGGTGGCAGGAGGGAAGTAAGGGTTTGGTTGCTAGGCAACCCTTAACTTTAGATTCAGGTCTTAAGGTGGTTTGAGGTTTATTTGAGGTCAAATGCATGTTTTACATATGATACAGGTTTTGGCGAGCTTCTTTAGTCAAACCACAGACAGTGAAACATGCATAACAAATAACACATCTCTGTACATTTTGTTTTGATGTACCAGCAGTCATCAAACATTGATTGCCCTCTTTGTGTCAGATCTGGGCACAGTTTCTACCCGGACGAGTTGACATATCACATCACAGGAAGTTGCACTTTTGCGAGGTGCTCAGTGTGTAACTGGTGGATTAAAAACAGAGTCCAGAGAATATCTTCAAACTTTCTGCCCAGCAGTACGCAAATGTTGACACACTCGATCATCACAACAACGGATGGATGGGCTCTTAAGACTCTTCTATTTGGTCACCTGCGTTGCACATGAACTTGGCTGCTAGCGATCCATATGTTGGAGTTTTGGTCTCAGGCTGCGCTGTGTCTGTGCATATCTTTCCTGCCAACACAAACAGGAGAGCTCATGAGATGGAGCCGCGACTGCAGATGGCAGGGCGACAGCATTCAACCATTATAGAAACGGTGGGAAACTTGCTGCTAATGATCTGCTTACTTAAAAGGCATTACAGTGTTCACATTTGATCTTTAAATCGTTTCATACTATTTTTTTTCATGTACATTTCATAACTTTTAAAAACATTTGAAACAAAAGATAGAGGCCCGCCATGCTTATTATGCTTCCCGACTTCCCAACTTCCCGAATATACAATGATACCTCGGCTTAAGATCTTAATTGGTTCCCAGAAAGTGTGTGTAAGGCAAAAAGTTCGCCTGCCAAACATTTATTTCCCATAAGAAACCATTAAAACCATTATTATTATAATAATTATTATTATTTCGCATATAATAAATGTGCTATTGTATTGTAATTAAAGAAATGGTCGTCTTAGCATACTGGTAGTGGGACGTCTAAGTCACACAAACGCACACCTCGTTCGTATTTTTCGATGATCTTCTTCTGCTTGACCGTATTTTTGTGTGTGTCCTTTTCGGCTTAACACAAGCCTGTAGTGGGGTCTTTTTCAGTCCCATAATAGCAAAAGTACTCCACTCGATAACAAACCACATCTGCACTCAAAGGGGGGTGGGGGTGGAAAACTAGTCCGCCAGCCACCGTGGCGCTGTTTGACCGTGTGGTTTGGTGTTCCTCCGCCAAAAACAGGTCCACCAGCCACCGTGGCGCTCCGAGTGCTTTGGTTCGTATGCCAAGATTATATTCTTCCGAATGTAATGTTCGTAAGGCGAAAGGTTCGTAAGATAAAGCGTTCGTAAGCCAAGGTATCGCTGTATATTCATTTAAATGTTGGATGGCTTACCAGGTACCATTTCCATTGCTATAAAGTTGCAATCCTGTTTCTTTGCTTTTGGCCGGTTTCTGGCTATGAGGAAAACTCCCAGAAAAGAAAGCAGACATCTGTAAACCATGTAGAAATGGTTATTCCTTTGGAAGCTAAAATGTGTGATGGTTTCCTGAGATGGCTCACCCAAAAAGGAACATGAAAATATTCAGTAACGCCAAGCCTTCAAATTCCTGGTAAAAGATTATCCCTGTAAAACAACATTTTACACATCAACTCCGTTCAATGAACCTGGCATGCATGTCTTTGTTTTGTTTTTCGTACTTTCATTCCTTTCATCACATTGCTAGTGTGAAATATAAATGTCTTCACTGCGAGACTAATAAAGGCAAATCCAATCCAATCCAATTCACCCTCGAACCTCTCGATTACAAAGTCAATGCGCTAAACACCATTGCGCCATATTGCACCGTCCGCCGGTCTCATTTTGTGTTCAATAAATGTTTATAATACACAAATATTTTTGAATGTCTATTCTTTAATTTTATTTCAATTGTTTGACCACAATCTCAAATATCTAATATACATCATGCATATGCACATTCATTTCACTCATTCACTGCCAGACATTCAAAAATGTGTCTACTTCATTGCCAGGGTTTTTGTCATTTTCACTCAAATTCCAGGACCCACAGAATATTGAGTTTTAGAATGAAATAAACATTCAATGCAGCATAAGAAACTTTAGACTCTCTTCTTTCATCCGAAAAAAAAAAGTTAATTCCTAAATGATAAGGGTGTCGAGTTATGAGCTTGAAATGAGGGCGGCTATCCAAAATACAATGCAAAACTGTACGTACATATTGATTATAGAGCGCATGAGCAACAGCTGAAGCTGGAACAAGGCGCTAATATGGAAAAAATGGAAATGCTGCCTCCTCGTGGAAGGGAAAAAAATATTGCCAGAGGCGCTTTATTGGCAGTCGCTGCAAGAAAAACCAAAAGCCAAACAAATTCAGGAATGGCGCTCCACATCATATTTTCAATTCTCAAATAAATCCGGGATGGCAGTGAATGAGTTAATTCATAAATGCAGACTACAGTGAGACCTCAACTTACAAACACCTCAACTTACAAACTTTTTGTCTTACAAACGTCAAATTTATGAAAATTAAACCTTATAATAAGCACTATTTTCATAATACACACCCACCACGGCTGGCGGAGTAATCTTCGGCGGAAGCACACGACCGAACAGCACCAGAGGTTAAGTTACCAACAGTCCTTATGGAAGGTGACTCTCCTTCCATAAACTATCAACGCCCATCAAAAAGGTCAATAAAACTTTATTTTACAGCACAGTTTATTTCTTTAATTACAGTCGTCATGTAATGCGCCTCTCTTTCCAAACAGCAATTCCCTTTGACCTTCGACCTCCAACGCCATTCCATCAAGCCATCAATGACAATCACAAATGTAAATAAAGTGACTTTATGATACAATGCAGTGTATTTCTTTCATTACAATACAATAGCACATTTATTATACATAGAATAAGGTATGTTGTGTGTAGTTTTAAGGTTTATTTAGTTGACAATTATATTTTATGGCAACCTGGGAACGGATTATTCCAATTTTAATGGTTTCCTATGGGAATTTTTTTTTTTTGAGATACACACTTTTCGCCTTACACACTCTGTCTGGGAACCAATTAAGTTCGTAAGTAGAGGTCTCACTGTATTTCGTTGAGCTGTTGAGATGGCAATTGATTGCACAAATACAACATAATCCTGTAGAGCACAGGTGTCAAAGTCAAGGCCCAGGGCCCAAATGTTGCCCACCGCATCATCTTGTTCAGCCCGCGAAAGCAAATCAAACTTGTGAAATGTCATCATGCTTGCTAAAGTACAACCCAACACTTGAAATTGTCTCATGTCAAAGACAAGAACGGTCATTATTTTTGACCCCCCACCCCCCCTTGGAAATGCAGCGTGATTGGCTTGTGATGAACAGACCTACCTGCAACAATGGCGCTTGCGGTGAAAAACACAAAGTTGATTGGAACTACCTCTGTGGCATCAAACATTTTCATTGCCTGATTAAGGAACCTGCGGATGAGCCCAAGGGTCATACTGGATATGTGCAGGAAACGCATTGACAAAATAGTTTTGTGGGATTTTGACGAGTTGTTGTGTCCAAGGGAAAAGTTTAAGAATGGAAATCACATAAAGAACGTCAACACTGACTTGATCTGGAAGGCACAGGACACCACCATGATGACGAGCATAACGTAGAAGATGGGATAGATGAGTTGCAGGTGGCCTTTTATCGTCTCCGCGATCATTCCAGACACGGCCTTAACTGAGATGACTGTCAGAGAGGCTGCAGAAACACACTAACATGTCGTTGCGCGACTAATATGAACCTGGCGTGTATGTCTTGATTATCTAGCAATGTACGACCCATTTTGGTTCAATTCATGACCCCTCGCTCCCTCAATCGAGCAAATGTGTGCATGTCCATACCAAGAAGAGCCACCAGCAGCATCACAATGACAATTTTCTTCATATGCTTCTTCTTGTACAGAAAGAGCAGGATGACAAAGGCGATGACCTCTATCATCTATTGAGAACGGAAAGTGGGAGGATTGATTGATGCAGAGTGCAGAGTGAGAGAAATGAATTGCTGTTTTTGAACGAGAAGCGCTGTATCCCTGTAAAGCCAATCGCTTTCGGCTGTTCAAGGACTGCGAGAAAACAACACAAGGTGGTGAAGAATGGACGATAAGAGGGGAATACAAAAGTAGGGTGTGGAAAAAGGGCAACCTGACCTTTAGATCAATCCAAACCACCCCTCTGAGCTCTGGGTTGTGTGCGTGTGTGATAACTGCAGTTCATTTAGGCTTCCGTCAGAATGACGCTAATTTGTGAAACATTTCCTTGCATATTTCTTTGCATCAGTTCAGCAAAGCGGAGCAGATTAGAGTGTATTACAATCATGTCGTGCTGGCTGAATAATGCTGCAGTTTCTACATATGGCACGCACGCACGCACGCAGCACTGACTGAAATACGTAAAGAGCTGCTTGCTTTTATCTTTTCAAATACGTACGTACATTCTTGGGCCGCTTTGAAAAACTACATGCATGTAAACAGATTTTGTCCCCCAGGAATAAAAAGAGAATTTGGAATGTAAATGGAGATTTGGCAGCGGTAGAATTGATCCGTGTATTTTAAGAGGATGAAATAGAGTCTATTTCATCCAGCAACTGTCTATTTAATAGAAAGTTGCTGGATGAAATAGACTCTGGTCTCTTTAATATTTATAGACTCGTCTATTTAATAGACAGTTGCTTGTGTCAGAAGCGCATTCATCCCTATGGTAACAGCTCCAATGTGTTGACAACATCCACGCCAAAGGTTGAACTGGGAAGACCGCTGGGGGAGTGGGAATGGCTTGCGTCCATCCATCCAATTTTGCTACTGCTTGTCCTTGTCATTCGGGTTGCAGGACAGACACTCTTGAAAAGCTACCGTGTACAAATAATAATAGGACATAATTTCTCCCAAAACACAATAATGGTTATTGAGTTATACTTTAACAAATACGTTTTTTTTGTGAATGCAGGACAAAATGACTGATGACTGGCATCAACACCTTAGATTCTATTAGGAAACGAAAACTTTGTCAAATGATTGCATATTAAAACTCCCTCCCTCCCTCCCTCCCTCCCTCACTCACTCACTCACTCACTCACTCACTCACTCACTCACTCACTCACTCACTCACTCACTCACTCACTCACTCAATCACTCCCTCACTCTGGCTCTCTCCCTCTTTCGTGCGTGTGTGTGTGTTACATACAAGATACAGCAGGAAGTGCCAGCTGATGACATAGAACTGTACCAGATGGGCTGTAACGTGAGTGGACGTGTGGGGGGCAAAGGTCACCAAGATGTAGGTTCCTGTTATTGCCAGCGTGCCACCTAAAGAGAGAGACAAGCTGACAGCTTGACAGCATTCAACCCGCGGCCAGCCACCTCGCTCCATTGCACCCCCCCACACACACACGCATGTGCACCCTCACGAAACAAAGGCAAATGATTTTTAAGCTATAAGACACATCAAAGACACTTTGACATTGACTACAGACAATTGCATGGATTCTATTCTATTCTATTCTATTCTACAGATCTTGTTGGGTCGTTAGTTTATTTTGAGACTCAATATGTATCATTCAATCTTGACTCAGAGACCAAAAAGAGAACGATTTGGTGTGCTCAGTGCTGTACTTTTTGTCCCCATGTGACTAAACTGGCTTTTTTTAGGGAAAAGGAAATTACAGTAAAGTCTCGTTATATCGATATTCAAGGGAGTCCGAAAAAATATCGATATAACCGGGACTATCGATATATCCGACCCTGTTTGCATGTAATTTTCTCCGTGCGTGCATCGAAATAGTATCGATATAACCGGGACTATCGATATATCCGATATCGATATAACGAGACTTTACTGTATATCTATGTAAGACAGATGGGACTCAACCATTTGCATTGCGGGGTTAGGGTTAGGGTTAGGCAATATTTTATTGCAGCTCAATGGAGGGAAAAAGGGGGAAAAGGTTAATTTGTTGACCACCGCATGTCCACAAGATTAGGATTCATATATAACAAGCACTTCTAGTGAGTGTGGTACATTTTGTTTCATTTGGCCTCTTGGTTTTGCACCGGCAGAGCCACAATATTAGACACTTAACCTAGTTTATCAAATTAATACGTTTTTGCGTTGCTCGTCTGAGTGCATGTTGTTGAAATATGTACTGATTGCAATGTTAATAAATAAAAGCCACATTTAAAAGTACATGGATGTGCCAGAATTATATTAGGGTTTTGGATCAATCTTCATAATTCTTCAGTCTGAACAATACCTTAAAAGTGAATGTGATCAAATGTAACTAAGAAAAGGATTTTCAATGTATCGAGCAATCTGTCAGCGGGATCCATGTTCTGTTTGTGTTCTTGAGTTTGCTTACCAACAACATCAGAAACGTACAAGGTCTCCTTGAGGAAAATCACAGAGATCAAAGCACTTGCTGGAGAGACAAATAGAAAAGATATTCCCATTAGTTTAACATTGAAGCATGACAATGACAATGTGTCTATTTTACAACCTCGGAAGTGACTTAACGTAGCTTGATGAAACACAAACAGGATTTGGGTCTTTTTGTTTGGATGAGTTGAGATTCACTTATCAGACAGACGAAACTCATTCCATGACCCCTTCAAGTCGAGAGCAAGGCAGGGTAAAAATGCACATAACACAGGCCGGACTGGGCTCTTATATTTTTGGTGCAGTTAGAAACTGGTCGTTTGCGTCATTATGTGCATTAACACAGAGGATTTTGCTCCTTTCATTCCCATTCAAGTGGATGCATGAGAGGTGCAGTCCTTGACATAAAGAATGATGAAGCAGATTTGCTGGAGTACGTGCAGGAAGTGCATGCAAAGGATGCTTAAAATGAATTGCAGTAACGGTGGTTTAAATGAAGGGATAACACAAATGTTTCAGAAGGTCAGATGCCTGTGAATGTTCTAGATCAGGGGTGGGCTAACTACGGTTCGCGGGCTGCATCCGGCCAATTGATTTTTTTAATCCGGCCGGCCAAAGGTTGGTACTCAACTGAGGTTCGATGTGAATGACTACATTAATTTTATATGGACTTGTAATGACCAGGTAGCGGCGTTGAAATGCCTGTCAGTTACAAAATACGAAACAGTCAGGAGATACTTTGAGTTGGAAAGACTGAAATTTACGAGACTTTGAAAACAAGGAAGCGATTCTCGCTCTGTCCGATTATGGCAATACCCATACTCAGAGTGAATCGCTTGCGACTCAACGCATGTTTGCATGTTTCCTGGAATGGTTTGACTGATTCCTGCCCCGGCCTCCCTGTGTGGAGTTTGCATGTTCTCCCCGGGCCCGCGTGGGTTTTCTCCGGATCCTCCGGTTTCCTCCCACATTCCAAAAACATGCATGGCAGGCAGATTGAACACTCCGAATTGTCCCTAGGTGTGAGTGTGAGAGTGACTGTTGTTTGTCTTTGTGTGCCCTGCTGGCAACCAATTCGGGGTGTCCCCCGCCTAGTGCCCGAAGACGGCTGGGACGGGCTCCAGCACCTCCTGCGACCATAATGAGGAATAAGCGGTACGGGTCATGGATGTATGGTTTGACTGTCATTGTGTAAAAAAACCTTTGGAAAACTGGACCGCTAATAAGAAAGGGGGCGAGCTCTATGGAGCTAACTCTGAGCATCGAAAACTTTAAAGCGTTCCGTGGCTGGCTTCAAAACTTTGTGCACGACCTCAGCTGAGCAATACTGTCATGTGTGGTGATCTAAAGTTAGAGACCGCGAGGGAATGTTAAGAAAACCACTAGATTACACTTCCGGTAAAGTCACTAAGACATGGCGGTAACAGCAGCAACCTGTTAGCACTCGCTAAAAGGTCTGGTTACAAATACATAGCAAGTCACTGAGAGCCGTCCTCATCTTCCTCCTGTGTGTCGGATTGGAATACCGTTAGATGTTCCTCAACACACACTCACTTTCATCCTGAGGGAGTCACTCCTGAGCTTGTGCTGTCCTATCCGTCACGCAGCAGACTGGCTTTTCGAAACCCAAGTTGGTGTTGTTTGATTTTTTTACTCACTGCTCCATACCTGGGCCAAAAACTCTGTTCTACATGATATCTCGCACGCAAATTTATCTGTCTGTTGCCTGATCAAATAAACAGATTCAAACCACATTAGACTAGGGTACATGCACCAATAGTTAGACATGGTTGCAGCAGGTTCAAAGTTGAGATGACTTTCAACCACTGAATTCTCAGGTGTGCTTAGCGGTGGTCTGATCGATTGATGTCAAAAAAAAGGTTTTTCTCTATTCGATTTTATGACCAATTTATGCAGAAAACACCAAAGGTGGAAAATCGTACAACCCAAGTTAGTAGCTTGAGCTGCCTGTGAAATTTGTCAGAATTCTGAATGTATGGAACTTGATAAGAACACTGGCATGATATTCTATGCAGCGTGTTTAATGAACCCATTTATCAAGATCAATGTCAAAAATGAGATATTGAATCGTGTTGCCTCAGGATATGCAGCGAACTGGGACTGACGAGTAGTAACCATTACAGTGTTGGGGTTTGACAGAGATTGATTGTGATCCACGATCACAGACAGGCTTCAATAAGGATGCACACAGATGGATTCCCCCCTCCCCTTACACACAAACTGCATAGGGCAATCAAAACAAAAATAAGAGGAACACACAGACAGTTATAACATGAAGCTAAGTGGTGAAAAGTGTCATGCTGGGGGGCCTTCTAAATGTCATCTTCCGACTGAGTAAATGACTTTTATCTCAGTCCTGGTGCGATGAACGGAACCAGAAAATAATAACAAACACCAACTAAAAGACAGACGGGCAGTCTGCCACCTTTAGAGTTGAATCAGTGAGACTGCATAAACACATCAATATGACACGCATACACATATGTGCGATGAAACGCGAGCGGAAAAAAAAAGTGACACAGTTTCTTCACACATCGATTGCCACGCAGTCCATCACAAGAGTCCATCTAAAATGTCTCCACAAGAAGTGACTGGTCTGGAACTGAAACCAAACCCAAACCACTTTTAATACACTTTAGTTCAAGCAATAAGGTTAATATGACTGAAATTTTGCACGTGTCTCGGAGGCTGCCATGCAAATAATGCTATAAAAGACATTAGCGACTAATTGGAGGGTTCCAAAGAGTCTCTTTAACTGTCACTCGTTAAATATTTCATACAGTGGGTATTAAGGGCACAGATTAAGGAATCCTGTCTGTGCCTCTGAGAGCAGGCGGCTTTTGCCAGGTCACCATAGCAACACCATATAAATTGAGATTCACACAGCTTGATAAAAAAAGGAGAACGTGACAAAAGGAACCACTGAGGTAAACAGTCCTGTGTGTGTGTGTGTGTGTGTGTGCGCGTGTTTGCATGTGGACACCATCAAACCCAAATCACACATTGTGTATTTAATTATGGTAGACCAGACATCGGATTGATTGCCAGTCAATCATGGTCGAGTGTTCCTCCAATGATATCCCTTCGCCTAAATACCCACGAGAGCCCCCAAAATGCAAATAATCAGCAAGAAAAATGCAAAACATTTGTAAAAACTACATTTTAGTCGCATCATCTTTCTTTTGTTTTATATTGGGTTGATTCAAATTCGATTTGTGTTACGTTGATACGATAATTTGCCACAGTGTAAAGTGACCTTGAGAAGAGCATGCCCGCCTCGTTCCTCCCAGTGAAGAATGGACATCTACGTCAAGGACAGGTGAATTATAGCTCCGCACAACAGTATTGGGAAGGATGCGGTCAGACCTAATTGCAAGGAAGGCTTCGTGAGGGGGGTGCACAGATAGGAGGAGTCCTTGGCTGAGTAAACAAGAGGAACTCTAGTCCTTGGGGTGGGTTACAGGTAAAAAAAAAAACGTGTGAGAAAAGGATGAGCTGTGAAAAATGTTCCAAGCTGGGAAATGAAATTCAAGAGACAAATGTTGAAAAACAAAGTAATGTAGTTTATTCAATACATTGTAAGAATGAAAATTGTAAAGAGCAGTACATAGGGGAGACTCAACAAATTCTCAAAAAAAGACTATCAACATCACAGGGCTAATAATAGTGGGCCTCAATCAGCAGTACATTTGCACCTAAAAGCTAGCAACCACTCATTTGACGACAATGAGGTAAAAATTTTAGCGAAAGAACATAGATGGTTTGAAAGCGGAGTAAAAGAAGTGATTCTCATAAAACAACTAAATCCTTCATTAAACCGGTCTGGTGGGGTGAGGTTAAATTTGGATCGTTCATACAAAACAGGTGAGGCAACATTCGTAATGCTGATCAGGTGATAGCGGAGGGAGTGGGGCAAACAGGCCAGTCGTTAGTCAGGAATATAGGAAAAATCAGTGGGGCCACAGGGAGTGGTCCTCTGCCCCCGCCAACCTGAGAGTAGGGACCTATCATAGCTGTGTCCGGCGCCGCCATGTCTGGACATTAGGGATATATATATAGGGCCGATACGACCAGTAAGACTTTAGTTCGCTGAAGAAGCTTCTTGGATAGGAGGCGAAACGTCCAACACCTTCAAAAAAGTACAGATGACGGCTGAAGAAACCTTCTCATCGATGGACCACTCCTGTACGACTGAGAGCTTACACAGACCTAATTGTGACAAGCAGTTTTAAAAAAAGGTGGCATTCACTGAGATATCGGAGTGGTAGTTTTGACCAGTGAAGAACAGCCTCATCAATTCTCTCATTCTTGTCTCTTGAATTTCATTTCCCAGCTTGGAACATTTTTCACAGCTCACCCTTTTCTCACACGTTTTTGTACCTGTAACCCACCCCAAGGACTAGAGTTCCCCTTGTTTACTCAGCCAAGGACTCCTCCCTATATCTGCGCACCCCCCTCACGAAGCCTTCCTTGCAAAAGCACCGCAGGATAGGTGTGTGTTAGCTTGTGAAGCATATTTAAAGGGGAAAGAAAAATATTGTATTTTCCGGTGTATAAGGTGCACCAAAAGGCCTCGATTTTCTTCAAAAGATGAACCTGCACCTTATACGTAGGTGCGCCTTTTATGTGAAGTCACATAGCGTGAGTGAACAGATTTGGACTCATTGTCAAGATTTACTCCCACTCAACTACATTGAAATAAATTTGAAATTATTGTCATATTTTGAGGTAAAACTGTTTTTCACAAGAATAATCTAAGTGCATTTAAAATGTATATGTATATCAGAGTATTAATGTATTTAAAAATGTCAATTTTGTGTTTGGGAGCCTTTTACTGAGCATCTTCATCTTTATTAAGTCAGTTCATAGAGTTGCTTGTTCTGTAGCCACAAGGGGACATAAGCCAGTGTCTTCTTGTGCCAGTCCCAAGCCCGGATAAATACAGTGGGTTGTGTCAGGAAGGGCATCCGACGTAAAAGCTTGGCCAAAACAAACATGCGAATCAAACCTCTGAAGATGGAGGACACTGATTCGCTGTGGTGACCCCTTGAAGGGAAAAGCCCAAAGGAAAAGAAGAAGAAGCTTCAGCCACAACAGGTCAGGCAACTGCTGTCAGCGGCCACCGACGCCATGTAGAAGAAGTAGTGCGTATCCCTCGCCTCTACTGTGGTGTGCCTTTTATTTGGAAAAAAATGATATATTTACTGTATATATTAGATTTGGAGAACTTTTTTTTCATTCATTGAAGGTGCGCCTTGTAGTCCTGGTGCGCCTTAAAATGGAAAAAGTTTGAAAACATACAATTCAATGGGTGTATGCCTTATTCTCCTGTGCTCCTTTTACACCGGAGAATACTGTGACTAAAACCCTCCACACACCCTGGGTGTCAACACATGGTTTATTCTTGAGTGTAGCGTGTAACTCGGTGACTAAGGTGCTCCCTGTGCAATTTTGAGCAATGTGAAAGGGCTGAAGTGCTCTTTCAAGACTCGTTTATCCATAATTGAAAAGAGCACATCTATCGCGCACAGCTGCGATTTCTTTGCGATTTAATTTTTACTTGCAGGAATGATCATCAAAATATGTACGTTAAAAGTATTGCATAAAACACTGCGGTAAAACAAAATTGAGTACAGAACTGTAGTTAGCCCTCAATGAGATTGTGGTTTACCCGAGCGCATTATTGAAACCAATCAGACATTTGCAACGCGGCAACGCATGGTCATAGGAAAATTGTTTGAAGCATTTAGGTAATTGATATCATTAATAATCATGAGTGGCCGTCACCTTCGTTGTGGTGACTGATGAGTTGCGGAACGTGAAAAAAATGAAGCTGTTTCATGTTTAACCTGTGTTTGGAGTGCGCTCAGAGCAGCTGCCAGCTGCATCCAGCAGACGTGTTTTGTTTAGATGGCATTGTGAGTCAGTCTCTTAGTTCACACCACATACACTGTTAAATGAGCAAGTGCGCAAGTGGAGAGAAACGGATGAACGGAAACAATATTGTCAAAGTCAGCTTTATTGTCAAATATGCTAATATGTATGACATACAGCATAGATTAATGTCCTCTCGGACCCAGCGTGCAAGGCACTTATAACGTGGCTAAAAAAGACAGAATTGACAACAGACAATACATGTAATTTCTGAATGTTAAGTGAGGTAGTGACATGTATAAAGTGACGTAATTTAGTAATGCAAAAACAAACAACAAGAAAGGGTTGAAGTGAGGTCTTGCAGAAAAAAATGAGAAAGAACAAAAAAATAGAGTTCAGGATGATCGTACAGCATGTAGCGTGTACTCAGAGTTCGGTGAGTGTGGCAGTGGGATGGGGCAGGCTGAGCAGGGCAGGGTGGGAGTTGAGTCTCTGGACTGCCTGGTGGCAGAAACTGTCCTTGAGCCTGCTGGTCTTGGCTCAGAGACTCTGCAGTCTCCGACCCGATGGCAGCAGGCTGAAGAGGCTGTGGGAGGGATCTTCTCAGCTGTCCTCACGATGCGCTGCAGAGTCATACGGCAGGTCACGGTGCAGGCGCCGTACCACACGGTGATACAGCTGGTCAGGATGCTCTCGATGGTACCGCGGTAGAAGGAGGTCGTGATGGGGTCGGGGCTCCAACTCTTTTGAGCTTGCGGAGGAAGTACAGGCGCTGGTGGGATTTATTGGCCAGTGATGACATGTTGTGGCTCCAGGACAGGTCTTCGGATATGTGCACTCCCAGGAACTTGGTGCTGCTCACTCTCTCCACTGCAGCACCGTTGATGGTTAGTGGAGCATGCTGGGGGCGCACTCTCCTGAAGTCCACAACAATCTCGTTCGTCTTCTCCACATTCAGGTGGAGAATGTTGTCCTCGAGGAAATTAGTCCAGAGCATCACCCGACACTATAATTTTGTTGCCCTCGTGATGGCAACAGTTTGGACACTATATCAAACGATTACCATTTCCTTTTTTGGTAGCTGGAGTACAATAAGAAAACACACAAGCAAACTCCACACAGCAAAGGTTGTGATGACACGCAATCTCAAAACTCGGGATTGTGATACTGATGTGCCAACCACTTTGCTGCCGATTTCATATAATACACAAAATGTCATTGCATTTTGAGATTAAGGATTGTTTTTTTATGACTTTTGACATCATAAAGGCAAGTGGTCCAAAATTAGAGTTGCGCGCCTTCAGTCAGACAGCACTGAGCTTACCAAATTTGGATGCCGTACAGAGAAGGCTTCCTACGAAGATGCACTAAACATGACTATTCTTATGATAGAGAAGAGAGAATACATGCTCGTCAGCAATGTTGCTCTAGTTTAATATTTTGTCGATTAAATAAACAATGGTTTGGTCTCTTTTGCATGCGAGTTGTGATTCCAAATGAAAATGTATGTTTTACAATCCAAACTGCCTGATGAATGACAAAGGTGGGAAGGTGAAACACAGCTTTTGGAGCTACCTTTGAGAAAATATGTAAGAAGGACACGGTTTACCTATGACAGACACACATCCCAGTGGGGCGATGAGGGATGCTGGGGCAAAGCCGTAGGCAGCAAAATTCCCCAGTTCACCGAAACCCATGAGAAGCAAACCGCACCACCACAGCGCAGAGGTGTAGTAAGGCTTGGAGCCTCGCTGGGACAGACAGACGTGGGCATATTTCTGTTAGGAGGAGAGGGAAAATGGGTGTGCGACAGAAAACACGTTTGCAAATCACAGTATTGGCAATGAATCGTACACTTTCAGGAATATGTCGGAACAGGGTCGCTGCGCAGCTCTTAATATACACATAAAACATTCATCAGAGGTGGCATGACACCAATTAAGCAAAGCAACGAGTTGTGAAGCTGTTCAAGACAAACAAGGACATGTTCCTCCGGAAACTACCTCACAGTGCCCAAACAAAGGTAAGCTACATTTGCCTAGAATTTTATATTTTTAATTGAGGCTGTAACATGTTTCAACCTCAGTCAGTTACACCCGTTGAAAAGGTTTTTCAGTCACGATACATGAATTGGAACTAAAATTTAATTTTGGTCAGGTGGGAGGCAGACTTCAAAAATCCTTATGCTTCTTTTCATCTCCAAGGACCAAGTGAATTATGCACCTTCACAACTAGCTTGGCTTTACCACATCCAATTCAGCTACAGCATCAACGTACCCACGATGGCATTTATGTGGATGTATTCCAAATAATGTCCATCCATCCATCCATCCATCCATCCATCCATCCATCCATCCATCCATCCATTTTCTGATCCGTTTATCCTCACAAGGATCACCGCGGGTGTACTGGAGCCCATCGCAGCAGTCTTTAAGCAGCAGACGTGAGACACCCAGATCTGGTTGCCAGTCAATCGCAGGGAACAACCAGCAGAGGCAAACAACCATCTGCACTCACACTCACTCCTAGGGACAATTTTGTGTTCAATTAGCCTGAAGTGCATGTTTCTCTCATGTGCAAGGAAACCGTAGTGCTCGGAGAAACCCACGCAGACCATTATACTATTATCTTGATCATCAACTGAAAGATCACTTTTAAGAGCACATTCGTGTTCACCTATTTAAATAACAGTCACTTTTTACATCTGAATTTTGCCATGGGCTAAATTCCAGAAAATATTTTTGGGTGCGATGGTCATAAATACCATTAGTTTGATGGCCTCAATTACTTGGCCAGCATATTGCAAATACAAACAAGAGATTGCTGTATCTATTGTATCTATCACAGTGTTAAACTAAAGTCAAACTATGACGTTTAAGCCTTCTTAACCATCATATTTTAACACCCTCCCTCGCACTCTATAAGTGAAACTCACGCAACGCTGTAGGAGATTTGCACCAAACTGTTGAAACAAATTGAATTTTAGTAATTTCATTTATCGAATAGTAGGATTGCTGAGCATGCTACCTGTATATTGAGGGAAATGCTGATGAGGACGTTCCCACATATGGAGATGATGATTCCTAGGAGATATGCCTGTGGAGGCAAACAGTAAACAGCCAGGAGATTAGGTCACGCTTCACGAGTGACACAACAAACTCTTGAAGCGCCAGCTGTCACTTTTGTGAAAGTCACATCGAAGATAGTGAAAATCATTTTCGAAAGCACATGTTTGCAGATGTGCCTCACTTGAGAGTTGAGACTTTGGGAATATCAAAATCTCTCTTCTGATACATTTATATGCACCAAACAGATGGTAATCACGGACATGGAAAAGTGGCATACATACAGTACCTCTCTCAGATATTACTCATAAACAAAAAAGACACAGAATAACAATAAAAGGGTACAGTCAAAGTCCATTTCTGTCCCTCAAGTTAAAATTTACACTAATGCACACAAATGCACTCCGAATGAACAGTTTAGCCAATATTATGCAAATATTGTCTCCTAGTGATGTACTTCCTTTGCACTTTCACATTGACTTCATAATGTATGTTTGTTGAATCATTAAACACATAAAGCAAGGACGAACCACGCCAGGAGCAAACAGGATAATGACTTTAGTGTGTGAATGGCTTTGTCTTAAAGTAGCAAGATGTTGGATGGTCATAGCGCATCAGTGATAAAACTGGATTCGGGCGGAGCAGCGGCTAGAATGCAGCATGCTGGTTGGTTGGTTGGTTGGATAGTATGCTACTACCACTGAATGGTCTAAAAGTTACTTTTAGTATAAAAGTAACAATGAAGCAAAGTGAGTGAAAACAATTAACTTGCTGGTTTTGCATGGAACAACAATAAAACCACACATATGGTGAAAGTCCAATACCAAGTCTCACGCCCTCTCAACTTCTTGATAATAAACTTACATGTTACTCTAATTTGCTTTCTTGAGTTTTTGAAAACCATTATTTGTTCATTCATTCATCTCCCGAACTGTTTATTCATCACTAGGGCGAGTCACTATGGGGCGTGCAGGAGCCTATCAAAGCAGTCTTCGGGCAGTAGGCGGTGAACACCCTGAATCGGTTGCCAGCCAATCATAGGGCTGTAAACCATTAGTTGGCGGTAATTGGGTTTCCATTGTTCGCAGGTTTTGGACTTCCCGATACATCATATCCGGCCTTCCTTTACATGATGTCGCATCTACATTACGTCACATCCTATCGCGTCACACACTGTGCGCCGTATAAATGCTCTCCCATTGCAGTTCGTCTCGCTCTCTCCTCTCCATGCCTCCTCCTTGGCCGACACCGCGATGTCTCCGCTCTGTTCAAGATCAAACCAACTTTCTGTTCAACACCTGGCTTCCTGATGATTTAACCATCCTCTGCCATCAACGCCCGTAGAAGCAATGAATCAGGGACGAACGATCAAAATAAACCCATTATTATTGGTGCCTAGAGACTCCGGGTCCTAGCTGATGGCTTCGAGAGGGGGGGAAGGAGTGGGCCATGTGTTGCTTCCAGTGAACGAAGCTCTCTTTTTCTTTCGACAGTGTTCGGAAAGAGTGGGCCGTCCCTCCATTCTTGGTGTCTGTCGTTCAGGATTTGTTTCACGGGTGAGTGGCACTGCTAGCATGGAGCTATGTTGAGTGAATGTATTGTGGAATTCTTCCGGCCAATATCCTAACTACGGTTAATCTGTGCATTGGTGAGCTTTAGGGCAGGTGAATGTGGTAAGGTAGACCAATTCTAGCCGAGCTCTGTGGGTGTAGACTTACTACGCTAGACTTTAATGCTTGTACGGGTTATGAGTCGTATTCCGTGCGCTCGGCGGACCGTAGGTCTTAAGACCGAGACCCACGCGCAAGGGCTGGCGAAAAATTGATTTATTAATTTGGACCCGGACCATGAAGTGTTCTTTTTTTGTTTAATTGCAGCTGTAATAGATCGTAGATTACCGTAACATTAATGCATTCATCAACACCAGCGCATTATCAGCACTGCTAGCCGTTGCTACGGGGTTTCCCAGAGGGTTTCATTGTCCGAGGGCAGTCCGTGGGGACAGAGTGGGGTCGGTTGGGCCTCCCTCCTTCCTTCTCTGCCCGAAAGAGGGGTGGGGGGGGGGATAAATTCACAGCCGCATTCTTGGATCGGCAAATTGATTCGTTTGCCGAATAGGTAAATAAACTGAAATAAAATGAATAAGGTTTGCGTTAATATTCACAAACGTATTGTGCAAAAAAAATGTTCCTGCCGAAAAAACATTGTTCCTGCTGATCCAACCATCTAGCGAGCAACGAATTGTTACAATTAGGCTTGATCGTACGAAAACTATTAAACGTTGGAGATGCGATGAAACACCTGTTCAACACCTGGCTTCCTGATGATTTGACCATCCTCTGCCATCAACGCCCGTAGAAGCAATGAATCAGGGACGAACGATCAAAATAAACCCATTATTATTGGTGCCTAGAGACTCCGGGTCCTAGCTGATGGCTTCGAGAGGGGGGGAAGGAGTGGGCCATGTGTTGCTTCCAGTGAACGAAGCTCTCTTTTTCTTTCGACAGTGTTCGGAAAGAGTGGGCCGTCCCTCCATTCTTGGTGTCTGTCGTTCAGGATTTGTTTCACGGGTGAGTGGCACTGCTAGCATGGAGCTATGTTGACATTAATGCATTCATCAACACCAGCGCATTATCAGCACTGCTAGCCGTTGCTACGGGGTTTCCCAGAGGGTTTCATTGTCCGAGGGCAGTCCGTGGGGACAGAGTGGGGTCGGTTGGGCCTCCCTCCTTCCTTCTCTGCCCGAAAGAGGGGTGGGGGGGGGGATAAATTCACAGCCGCATTCTTGGATCGGCAAATTGATTCGTTTGCCGAATAGGTAAATAAACTGAAATAAAATGAATAAGGTTTGCGTTAATATTCACAAACGTATTGTGCAAAAAAAATGTTCCTGCCGAAAAAACATTGTTCCTGCTGATCCAACCATCTAGCGAGCAACGAATTGTTACAATTAGGCTTGATCGTACGAAAACTATTAAACGTTGGAGATGCGATGAAACACCTGTTCAACACCTGGCTTCCTGATGATTTGACCATCCTCTGCCATCAACGCCCGTAGAAGCAATGAATCAGGGACGAACGATCAAAATAAACCCATTAGGTTACATTTTTGGATGGATTTCTGCTCAAGAGTGAAGATGCTGAACAACTCAACTACACATTGAGGGAAACCTGAGAGAAAATGTGAGAGGATACCTGCCAATGGAAACAAAGGAATTAAAAGAAACCACCAATATAATGACAAGGCTTTTGGCGTGTGGCTGAACAGACCACGTCTGATCGCATATGGGATGCTTTGTATCTCAGAGCTCACAATCAATTGCGAAGGTGCTCTGCCAAGTGCGTGCTCCACATAGTGTTTATTCGTAGGAGAACACTCTTAAACTCTGTCGCTTTCCTTGAGTTTCTTTCTTTTCAATCTGTAAAGACTTGTGTTGCACTCTCCACTACGGTAAGGGAGATACGGTGTTGTGGGATCCAGAAAAAAACCACAAGACAAGCAGTGCGATACGTCTTGACTCAACAGTGGTTTACTTCGAATGCCCAGATGTAATGCAAACGTATGCGTACAACAACTTCCTGTCCAACCCTGTAAATCGGTCCCACACGAAACACTAACCGAAGCAGGCATTCCTTGTTTAAATAAACATTTTCGATATATATCATTTGTAAACCAATGTAACTATACGAATGTAACCAAAATACTAAATAAGATACATTTCAACCTGTCACATACTCCCCCTCAAAATAGATGTTGTCCCCAACATATGTACTAGTAAGTACATAAATGCGCTGGACGACATACCCAAAACAATTACGCATGGTATTATGAACTGCATCAAAATATGAACTATAATAATGAACAGTTTACAGACTGGAACTCTTTTCATACATTCCGTTTGAATTATACTCACCAGAGGTCTTCTGGTGTCCATCTCACTCTACTATCAAACAGAAGTGTCGATTAACCATCTCTGTAGTACTCTGGAACATAATAAGGGTGTGCACATGGTACTGCCCCTACATTGTAACAAGATGGCGAACCAAGCCCATCATATGTGAATACCTTGGGTCTCCTGTGCTCTCGTCGTGGCCGTTGATTTTCCCCAATACTGGGGGGTGGATGGGGCAAAGGGGGGCACACCGTCACAGGTGGATCATTTTCCTGACCAATGTTGCCCTCTGGAGGTTGGTCAACTTCCGCAGCTCCCGGCTCTGTCCCCGGCAGTTCATTCCCCGGTTGATTGTCATCATGATGGGTTGTCTCCACGAAGCTTATGTCCCGCAGTTCTGGCGAGTCTGGTCGGGCGCTCTGGTGATGCATTGCTGGATAATACTCATCCTACTCATCATCCTCTTCTGAAACCATCTCTGGCATCTTGTTCGATCGTTGCCGAGTGGACTTTTTCTTTGACTGGGTCTGTAGTGAAGTCTCTAATGGCAAATGATCACATGGCAGCAAGAGATTGCGGTGGAGTATCCCTATCTGCCCTTTCCCCTTTCAGGTTTCAGCTCATAAACTGGAAGGTCTTTGCTGACTTGACGAACCACTGTATGAACAACATCCTCCCAGTGGTTTCTCAGTTTGCCTGGACCTCCGCGTGGGGTTTCGAACTAGAACACGATCACCGGGCAACGGGGTAGAATACTTTAGCTTACTGTCATATAGTCTCTTACTCCTGGCAGCAGCTTTGTTGTTATTTTCTTCCGTGATCACATACGCTTCCTCCATACCCTGTTTCCACTCTTTCACATGGTCCTTCTGGTTGGTGTCACCCTGGTTAGAGTCAGGGAGGCCGGACCGGGACGCGAACCGGCGACCTCTGCACTGTGAAGCCGGTGTGCTAACCACTCGGCTACCGGGCTGCCTAGCCTACTATTATTATTATTATTTTAATAATAATTTAAAAAATACATTGCATGCAAAAAAATACATTGCATGCACAACAAATTAATAAATAACTAGTTTTCAAATTTTAAGTAAAAATAATGACTTATTGTGGTTAACATGGGACAATTTGAAATTTTGGTTCGGACTTTAGCGAGCATCAAGGAATTTCACAAGTTTGATTTGCTTTCGCGGACCGAATGAAATGTTGTGGCAGGCCATATTTGGCCCCCGGGTCTTGACTTTGACACAGGTGCTCTACATGATATATATTTGAATTTCCCAGTCGTTCACTGGCTGACTGACCTTGACCAGCCTTTTGCATCTTCCTTATAAACATTAGTGTTCATATTTTCTGAAATGCACTTCAAATTATTTGGAGCATAGCAACAACATATTTGAATGTACTTGATTTACTTACTTATTGGCTCCTCGTTTTGACGTGTTTTTAGGGTGTGAATTTGCGATAATGTGATGTGTTTATTTATTAAAGATAACACAGAGTTTGAAAAATGTTGGCCACAACCAATTATTACAATTTTATTCCAAGTAGAAGAGGTTGATGTAGTGTGCAACACTCTGATCACCACGTCTTCTGCTGCACATTTTGCATCCCAACTATTATTTCACACTGTCATGTTAAGGTGTAAATCCTTTTGGAATGTACACTTGACCTGTTGATTTCAACACCACTCTCAACCCATTTCAAAGGATATCTGTTTATTTCTATTTTTTGTCTTGTAGTCATTATTGGTTGAGCAGTTCATTTGTCTGGCCTGCATACAGGGATGGTCTGTTCAATTCCCCCTGAATGGCAATGAGAAAGCAAGTATGAGTTTGTTTCTTTTTATATGTGCCTCGGACTGACTGGCGAACAGTCCGAGGCATAGTTTGTCTTTTGCTCAAAGCCATCTGGAATAGGCCCCAGATCTCTATGACCGTGAAGAGGATAAGCGGTAGAGAAAATGGATAGCTATTTTTGTAGACACCCTACAGGAATATATCATCTGTTGTTCAGTGAAGCACTGAACAATAATAACACTAAGCATCATTACCCTTATTATCGAGATACATTAATGCAACTTGACTAATGAAACCAACCAATGAAGCTATTTGACCGGGGGTGCGTTGCACTTCATTTTAGGTGCATGACTGCAAACCAGTCTAATTCCAGAGGGAAGACAAAATGATATTGTGAGATGTTGACTGGCATAGTGGGTAGCTTGGGGACAAAGGAGCCTGGGACCATTATCCAGCTCTTCAGGATTCTTACAGTAGATCCATTCTCTTACGCCCACCCGTGAGTCATTACTCACTATTTGTGCCTCTCTTGCCTCCTCTGTTACTCTCCTCTGCCACCCAAAATGTCACACACAAGACAAGAGAGAGGAACACACAATTAGAAGAGAAGAGAAGAGAAGCGCAGCGAGAATGTGAACATAAAGGTGGGAAGACAGAGGACTGACAAAACAATAACACACATGTACCAACGGTTAGAGGCAATATCTATCTGTATTAGGGCAGTAAGTTCAATAAAGTCTAAAGAGAAAAGCAATCTACACAACAGCGTCAAAAATAGTGGCAGAAGTCTGGATGAATCAATCTCTGTGCTGGCTGGCTTCCAATATTCATTACATAAAAAGCTTTCGAGACAACACGGAGCATTCTGGAGAGATTAATTTATTTCACGAGCATAAGTGCTCCATATGGCTTGCACAAAGGCGACATATTCAAAAATGAAGACTTAGACTTACTTAGACCTCTATGGCTGTCCTAATTTGAATGGGATGTCACTGGATCATTGTCACTAGGCCCATCAATTTACCACATATATTCTGCTTCCATTCGAAACATGCGAGGACTCCGGTTCTTTGTACAGATGTTTAATTCTTTAATTCTACAAACAAGTATAGAAATATAGCTATTATTTACACATAAACACTTGTACTTTACATCAATGAAATAAAACATATGCAATAAAATCGTACAAACGACTTTGTCCGCTTGCCGCTCCGAAATGGAAGGTTTGATCTTCATCCTTTTTATCTTTTCCTTGCTAAATAGTACAGCGATCAAGCATGTCCATTCTCATCGTCTTCTCAGTAAAATGAAACGAAAGTAAAGAAGCGGAAAGTAAAAGCTGTACCGGAAGTTATAGTCAAATGTATCAACAGCATTTACATATACCTGTATACAGTACAGTATAAGAAAATACCCAGCTGGACTGAATCTTGTTGAGACATGCAACAATCACGACAGCACATGTTTTGTGGTCCGATGAAAACAATGATTAACCCCTTGACCGTAAATTCCCAAAATAGGTTTGGTGTAAAAAATGCAAGTCACCAAGAGGACACCATATCCACAGTAGAGCTTTGTTGTGGTATCAAGTTTTGGGCTGTTATTTCTCTGTGGAAGTGTCAGAATGAACAGCATCAAAGCAGTCGATTTTAGCACAACACTGTCTGGCTTAATGAAGAGGTCTTTCAATTTTCAACATGATCTCGATAAAAAAGCATTGAATCAGTGAAGGAATTCACGAGCTAAATGTTTAAAATGTCAAATGTCCATGCGCACCACAGATTCGAATCCAACTGAAAATGTCTGGTGCTGTGCACACAGGAGAATATTTTGCAGGATAGTTATCTAGAAACGCGAGGTACCAAAAACAAAGGCAAGTGTGCCATGCTATTTGACTCACCCAAAAACACTGAAATATGCTGGTTCGTTAAAGATCTACCCCCCCCCCCCCACCACCACCAAAAAAAAATATGTTCGCATTTCTTTTTCGACATCAAAACTTTGAGTTTACTGTGTTCACTGGCTACTCTACGACTACACAGATTAAGATAAAATAATATAATCGTTAATGCATAAGTATATTTATTGTAATATTTTTTTTTTAATAAAGGAGAGCAATTATTAGCAAAACTTACCTGAAGTGGATTTTCCATGACTTCAGCCCGGTGAGCCAGAGCGATACTCAAATTAAGAGCGTCCCATGAAACACTTAAATTCGCCATCATTTTGTATAACAGTTTAGATATTCTCCTCTTGCACCGTGTTCCTCTTTACATTTCTGGCCGCCCCTTTTTCGCCTTTTGCATTCCGTGCATCTTCTACCCACGCCGCAGCACAACACGAGCAGGGACCAATTTATTCAAACTTTATTTTTTTGTTGACACATCTGAGTACTTTAAAACCGTAGGAAATATTGTAACTTTGACATTATCATTCATTTTAAGCAGAGAATAAAATTCGAGCTAATATAGTATTTAACGCCACGTTTCTTTGATTTTCAGAAATACGTGTGTCACTGAACGTCCCAATTTTCTTGGATTTAGTTCAGATTGTCTCTTTATGCCTGTGTGGGTTTTCCCTGGTTTCCTTCAACATGCATGGTAGGTTCAAAATCAGAATCAAAACCAGAATAAGATGTATGCAGAACACACGAACAATTTGTCTCCAGGAATACAGGCTGCACGAGTATCGTCATAAATAAGGACGTGACAAATAAGTACGGAAGGGCATTCCGTAATGTAAGTGGACCGTTATGCGGTGATACCACCCAATCACAGCTGTTAGGCAATGTTCAAAGTATCAAGCAGAGCTAAAATGATCCGTGGTAGAATACAGTACTAAAACAGTTGTACAGTTAATGCAGAATATCATAGATTCAACACTCTTAATTTCCCCCGGCAGTGAATGTTTGTTTTTCTTTCTCTGTGCTTTGCGATTGGGCAGCCACTAATTAAGAGTGTGACCAGCATGCTGCGCCGTGTCACCTGGTCTAGACTCACGATCCTCATGAGGATAAGCGAATCAAGAAATGGTTGGATGGATAACATCTTGTGCAGGTAATGTCTTTCATTTGAGACTGCGAGGTGTGGCGTGACTTCCCCCATACTGTGGAGTGTTTTCATCATCATATTAGTGTTAATTTAAGAGCTTGATTGTGTCATTATCCCTGCACAGTCAACACGTGACACACCTGAGTAAATGTTACTTTAACACCAGGCAACGTGGATGCATACTTTTCCCGTGTTAAAAACCTTTGGTGTTGGATTAACATAAACAGATTTGCACAGCACTCTCTCATAACTGATATCATCGGAACAAAAAAAAAAAAAAAGAAAAAAAGCTGCTCTACATGAAGATGGGCGAGGCGATTAGAAACACGCAAATTAAATACATGAAATATGAATTTGGGTACAGTTTTCACATTTTCACGTAGGGCAGGCCAAGTGTTGTTGCCAGTGGTTTAGGTTTATTTTGAGGGAAAATCAAACTCTATACTGACATTTATATTGTAGGAAATTGTCATTATATTATTGTTTTATGGAAAGCTACAATAAAATATACTCACACTTGTGAGCAACAAATAACTGAGGTTTATCTTGTTTGTCTGTACATTAAGCTTGATCACAGTTCTCGTCCGAATGCACGTTGGATATGTATTTCAGGTACCAAAATATAATTAGTTTGGTATGTTTACATTAATGTATGAAAGAAAAATTGACATTTTGAGCAATGGCTTTTTCTTTTGGATACATGACAAATAGACACGTGCATTATGAAGAAAACGAGAGAAAAGAGAAAAACATTTACTTTAATTGTGATGCATTTCCAATGTTCCTGCAAATAGGACTCCAAACAGCCATCTGATATTTTTGAACGGGCTTCTCGTGCTCTCATCAACAGAAAACATGTGTTTCAATGAGTCTGAGTCCTCAATGGTCAATTGGCTTTGGGAAGCTCATCTGTAGATGAAA
This sequence comes from Hippocampus bargibanti, assembly GCF_051943395.1. Classification (NCBI taxonomy): domain Eukaryota; kingdom Metazoa; phylum Chordata; class Actinopteri; order Syngnathiformes; family Syngnathidae; genus Hippocampus; species Hippocampus bargibanti. Next base: position 1,363,937 of record NC_142739.1, on the reverse strand, counting down.
AGTGTCAAGTGAAATGCTTGTCTCAACAAATGTTTCTCATGAAGCCTCAACATGTCTTCTCCTAATGGGTTCAGTTCTGATCAGTTCTGGTCAAAGAATTTGAATGCTAAAATATGGAGTGTTCTCTTTCATCTCAAATTACGGAGTGATTTTGCTTTATCTCTGTGAACATCACTTTTTCTTCCTGCTGTTGGCCATTATTTTGGCAGATTTATGCTTTAATATTTACAATAACAGCTCCCAGATGTTTTTCCTCTGTGGCTACGGAGATAGCTTCACATCACACCAAATGAATAAATAATGAACATTGTTCAATTACCTTCCTTATTGACAACAAGGGACATGGAAACATGAGGGAAAGCCTGGGGAACAAGAGATGTGACAGCAATCAAAAGATAGTGTGACAAGAGAGGCTGAATACTATGTTTGTAGAAAAAAAAGCAAGCCAAGGAAGGACTGTGGGTTTTGTTGAAAAAAAGCTCAGGAGCAGCAAATGTAGTCGACATAAAAAGACTTCTTCCTACACATTCTTTGTTGAGCCTACGCCTCTGATTTTAAAGGATTGGAAAACTTCATTTTGTTTCTTCCTCTTGGTCTCATCCTCCTTTCTCTGCACCCTCCTTTAAGACAATACCGCTCCTCTGTGTTCACAACACTGTGTAAAGCACACAATATATGGATGGTCGTTTCCTCTCTCACTTTGTGTTCTGTAAATGAATGAAGCTGATTTCAATAACCAACCTTCAAATCACCTCAACACACAGATACTGTATGAAAGAGTTCAAAACGTAAAAACACATTTTATTTGATGCACTGACAGGATTAAAAGAACATGGGACAATGAAATACACGAATGATAAAATACAGCAAAGCAGAATGAAACAAAAAAACTGGGGTGGGCAAACTTCAATCACAGTCATCATTATTGATTAAAGAAAAAGACTGAACTGTACATCAAGTTCACAACTAGGCTCATTATTTATCGTTTGTGTTGGTGGAATTCAGACTATTTATTTGGAGAGAAATTCCCTAAACCCAATAAAATACTTTCAATGACAATTAATGACTTCAGGTAGCTCATTTTTCCCCTCAAAATAATGTATTCTTCATTTGGTTCAGAAAACTTCAATTACCCTTTCATTATCATCTCCTGATGAAAGATGTGTACAATGTTATTCTTTCAATTGTTTTATTTTTACTCCTGAAGAGATTTGGAAACCTGTCAAGAGCGTTAATTCAAACAGCTGATCGATACAAATCTGGTCAGAACAAATAATTCTAAAACCAACCCGAAGATTGGCATGTAATCATCTGACATGACAATCTGTACATGTTTGAATCGCACTTTGCAATTTCCACTGTTTTATGTTAGAACGTGCATTCAGAGGGAAAACCAAATGACAAATATCCTGACTGGCTATCATTTAAAAGTAAAATCCTCAACATTGTGACATTATAACAGCATCCAGGAATGCAGCAATAAAGACATGCTGATGCCGATGAGGGAAAACGTTGCATGACCATTGACCACGCACACGAGTGAAAGTATAATCAGCCCCATACAGAACATTAGTTAAATATTGTGCAATCAATGATGATACCCAAGCAAGCAATATGAAGCATTCCCACACAGGCCAAGATTAATCCCATGAGTGATGTGGATTAATAGAGAAATTTTGATATGCGCCAACATTGTAGTTATGCGTGGTTTCAAGGTTGTTGTTGAGCTTGCAAATACCTTCAAACTGTCAGTGAGTGGATAAGGTTATTATCTGGAGGCTCGCAATAGCACATTAAGATCATGTTGTGGAAGTTCTGCCAGTTGTGGATATTTAAGATCCAGGAGACTCTGCCCGATGTTCTAAGCAGACCCATAAAATGCATAACTCCATTTTCCCTCACCATTGAGGCAAACACACTCCGGGCCATCTTCACTTGAGAATGCAAGGCATGCGGCTGCAAGTCCGAGTACTGTACCTCTATTTGTCTCACAGGGGAGAGATTCCCCAGTGGCAGCAGCAAAATTAGGAAAGGGAAAAGCAGAAGAACAAAAAGCATGTTCCAGACCACTTCATCTTCACGAGGGTCCCGGAGCCTATACCAGCCGCATTTGATCAGTAGGCTAGGGGACACCCCAATTGGTTGCCAGCCAATCACAAAGCACACAGAGACAAATAACCATGCGCTCTCACACTCATACCTTGGGATAATTTGGAGTGTTCAGTCAGCCTGTGATTCATGTTTTTGGAAAGGGGGAGGAAACCGAAGACCCGGAGAAAAAAACATACCGGCATGGGGACAACATCCAAACCCTGCGCCTCTGCACTATGAAGTTCACGTACTAATCACTCAACTAATCAGCCGCCCAAAATGTATATAATGAAATATAAAATATAAATATAAGCATATTGAAAATTGGTGAGTGGGTGAGTCCAAATTTTCAGGCGTGTCCATACAATAGACTGACAGCAGTCAGCAAGAATGAACAACGTTACATCTCCTTCTTGCAGCGAGTCTGTATCCGTTCCCTTGCTGAAGGGGCTACCAGTGCTGTCACGATGGCCTGGACCATGTGGTATTGTCTATCCATCATCGTTTTTAGCGTGTCTATCCTCCTCCTATTTCCCACCTCCTCCAGAGAGTCCAGGGAGATGGTCCTCCTAAACAGTCGCTCCGGTTTTTCTCTCTATCTTGGGATAAGATCCGGACTGACCAGCAGTCTATGCCATAATGAATGTCTTAGACCACCACAGCGTCATCATCTGAAGGAGTCAAGGGCTGGACTCCAAAAAAACTCTATTGTTTTTAGCTCTACAATTCCTGATACGAGCGTTCGTGTGGTTACACCAGTCTAGTTTATTGTAGAGAAGAACACCCAGGTACTTGTAGAAGGTCACTCTCCCTATGTCCGCACACTAGGTGTTAATTGATGCAGTTGAAGACAGTTTTCTGCAGAAATCTACCACCAACTCCTTTGTTTTCCAGGGGTTGATATGGACGTGGTTCTGCTAGCACTAGTCCAAAAAGTCTTCCATCAGTCCCCTGTACTCCCGATCATCTCCCTCTGTAATAAACCGGACGATTGCAGTTACAGGTTGGACTGACGTAGCTGAAGTCCGAGGTGTAGAGAATGCGCAGGAATGGATCCAAGAGAGCTCTTTACGGACCCCTGGTGCTGCAAAGAAGCATGTTGAACTCACAACCCTTTGCCCTCACATACTGTGGTCGGTTTGTGAGGTATTCTGTAATCCATGATATGAAGTGGTGGTCCTATCCAGGTTGCAGCAGTTTGTCCACTAGCAAGTTGGGCTGGATGGTGTTGAAGGCAATGGAGAAACCAAAGAATGTGATCCTCACAGTACTCCCGGTTTTCTCCCGTTATGACAGCACAGAATGGAGAATGTAGGTGTCCTTCACGCTGATGGGCAAACTGCAGCGGTCCAGTGACGAGCTCAACTTGTTGCCTCCCAGTCACATTGCCAACAACAAATCATTCATTTGGTTATACATGCCCGAAATTATAAATGCTAGATGTTTGTTTTCACAACAATTTTATTAATTTGAACTTGAAGATCCGAGCCATTTTTGTACGTACAGTAAAGGTATAGTTTCCTCCAACAAATCTGTCTTGGAGAGCGCTTCTCCTTTGCAAACATAATCCATTGGTGTGGCAATTCAAGATGCTGTTGAGTTATGAATTAAGTTACAATCTCGGTGACTTAACCAATGAAATCGGTAAATCAATATACAACATGTAATTGTTGTCCAAAATACACAAAAAGCGGGCTCTACAATTCCTACCCACTGTTGCCATTGCATGTGAGAAACAAAGTCGTGCGCGCTTTTATTATTTTATGACAATGCCCTTATTTACTTACTGACACCTGTTTCCCGAATGTCTATATGTGCGTTATCTGGTCAGTGGTGACTCCTCTTAAAAGAATTGCCGTCCTCTCATCACCCTGATTTTAAAAGTGGAGGGAGGTACATGGTGCAGTGGTAGAGCTACGTGTTGCTGCGCAGCAACAGATGAGAGAGAGAGAGAGAGAGAGAGAGAGAGAGAGAGAGAGAGAGAGAGAGAGAGAGAGAGAGAGAGAGAGAGAGAGAGAGAGAGAGAGAGAGAGAGAGAGAGAGACAGAGAGAGAGAGAGAGAATAGGAATAGAGCGAGTCACAGAGAGGAATCCCCCTGATCAAAGAAAAGCAGTTGTCAGGGCGTGTGTCTGCCTGGCGGCTCTCTCAGCTCAGACTTATCCGTGGCTGTGATGCTGTAAACACAGCAGACTGTTTTCTTGCATATTTGAGAAAGGAGTGTCAGTTATTTTTGTATGGCTGATTTTTCCACATTCGGCATGACTCCAATTGGAGGAGTTGATCCCAATCAACGTGACTGAAATGCGCCTGCAGTTTTCCAGGGGATGCGTGTCAATTTGTCTATTCTAGTGAAGACAACTTGGCCGCAAATTGCCAAGATGCTATCAATGGAATCATCTGCGGGGGGTTGGTGACACGGTTGCAGTAAGTTCTTTGTTTGCATGTTTGCCTGCTAATTCACGTGAATATGTCTGAGGGGGACACGTGGTTGCACCGTAAAAAGATACAGTGTTGATTAAAAATCACAAGCATGGAAATAGTTTGCTTCTTTCCATGTTCCATTTGAGCCTTTTTTCTTTGTGTGTGTGTGTGCGTGCGCGTGTGTGTGCATGTGCGTGCACGTCTGTGTTTGCGAAGGTGCTCAGATATGACAGGTCAGGCCGTGAGGAAACCTGGCGGCAGGGCTCCTGTGGAGGACAATGCCGCCATCCGCATCAACGTGGGTGGCTTTAAGAAGCGTCTCCACACAGACACGCTGTCTCGGTTTCCAGAGACACGGCTGGCACGTCTTCTCCAATGCCGGTCCAAGGAGTCCATACTGGAGCTGTGCGACGACTACGATGATGCAGAAAAAGAGTTTTACTTTGACAGGAATCCCGCACTTTTCCCCTACGTGTTGAATTTTTACAACACGGGCCGCCTGCACGTCATGGCCGAGCTCTGCATCTTCTCTTTCAGCCAGGAGATTGAGTACTGGGGCATTAACGAGTTCTTTCTGGACTCCTGTTGCAGCGGTGCCTATCACTGTCGGAAAATGGACCAGGACCGCGAGGAGTGGGAGGACAGGAGTGACGAAGGAAGCACCACATCCTCATTCGACGAGCTGTTGGAGTTTTACAATGATGCCAGCAAATTTGACAAGCAGCCCCTGGGGAGTGCCCGCAGGCGCATTTGGTTGATGCTGGACAACCCAGGCTACTCGGTGGCCAGCCGCATTATCAGCGTCTTCTCCATCCTGGTGGTGCTCGGCTCCATTTCCACTATGTGCATGAACAGCATGAGCGAGTTCAGTCTGCTCGACGCCCAGGGGCAGCCCACGGAGGACCCCCGCTTTGAGATTGTGGAACACTTGGGCATTGCTTGGTTCACACTGGAGTTGGTGGCCAGGTTGGCGGCGGCCCCGGACGTTGTGCGCTTCTTCGAGCTCCCGTTGAACCTGATTGACTTGGTGTCCGTACTTCCCTTTTACTTGACGCTGGTCATCAACCTGGTGGTGGAGAGCAGTCCGGCACTGGCCAACCTAGGCCGCGTCGCTCAAGTGTTGAGACTCATGAGGATTTTCCGCATCCTGAAGCTGGCGCGCCACTCGACCGGGCTGCGTTCCCTGGGGGCCACCTTGAGAAACAGCTATAAGGAGGTTGGCCTGCTGCTTCTCTATCTTGCGGTGGGTGTGTCCTTCTTCTCTGTCATGGCGTACACGGTCGAGAACGAAGACAGCGAGGACCTGTCTACCATTCCGGCGTGCTGGTGGTGGGCCACGGTCAGCATGACCACTGTGGGCTACGGGGACGTGGTGCCCTCGTCTATAGCGGGCAAGCTGACAGCCTCAGCCTGCATCCTGGCGGGGATCTTAGTCGTTGTGCTTCCGATCACACTCATTTTCAATAAATTCTCCCTGTTTTACAAGAGACAAAAACAGCTGGAGATCGCAATGCGAAGCTGCGACTTCGATGAAGGCATAAAAGAGGTGCCTTCGGTCAACCTGAGAAACTATTATGCGCACAAAGTCAAATCTCTCATGGCCAGCTTATCAAACATGAGCCGGAGTTCACCCAGTGAGCACAGTCTGAATGAGTCAATAAACTGAGGGCGGTCCTTTGGGTGACCGCGTTAAGATCTGACCCGGGAACCGAAACATTTGCCGTCAAAGGCCAATTAACTTCCATCTTGTAACCCAGGGTTGTGGGAAATTTGAAAACTCTCCTCAGAAATTCTCATCAGAATTAGTAGGAACGAACTGGAAATTTGGGATGATTTAAAATGACGAATTTTATGCAATAATAACAATGACCATGTTTCAGATGTTTTTCTGATCAATCCTTTACAGGAAATTGCTTTGTTTCCTGAACTCATATCCTAAAAAAACAAACAAACAAAAAAAAAACAGCCGTGAGCTCGGTGTGAGTAGATATGCCGAGTTCTGAGTTTCTGGGTTTGAATCTTGGTTTCAGTCTTTCTGTGTGCGGAGTTTGCATGTTTTATGTGTGACTGTGTGGCTTCTCTTTGGCTACTCCAGCTTCCACATTCCCAAAACACGAAAGGTAGTGTAGGTTCAATGAAAAATTTAAATTGTCCGTCAGTGTCAAAAGGAGTCTCAGTGGTCATTTGTCTCTACATGATGTGCCTTGTGATTGGCGAGGGATCATTTAATTCAAATCCAAGTGGGATGAGCTCAAAATCACCAGTAAACTTGGGAAGAAAGTGCTATATAGAGTATACAGTAACACTAATAAATGTCAAATCTGCCTTTATTTTTTATAGTTGTTTTATTTTTCAGTCCCTTGTAGGAAATTGCTGTTGCACTAGATACATCATAGGAAGCATAAAAGCAGAAGTGTCAATGAATATACAGTAGTTAACTATTTTCGATAAAATCACAAAACTGATGACTGAAAATATCTGTACTTGTGCAACATTGGACCAGAGCAAGTGCGCGTAATGAAACTAGCGTGTGCAATGACAAATAAAAAACAACTAGTGCACTGTCACCTTCCAAAAACCAAGTCATGTTTACTACTCAATAGATATATATTTTCAGGGGTAGAATTGCATGATCTGTTTTAGTGAAGATGAACGAAGTGGCCAGCAACATGCTTGCATGATTTATCTCAGAAAATCTTTTTCAAAAAAATAAAAGAAAAAGGGTCTTATTTTGGAAGGGGAAGATATAAACACACATATGGTATGTTGTATTCATAGAAATATAGACACTCATATGACATAACAGTGTTTTTATCCACAAAATATATCTATCAAACTTGGATTTTTTTTTATTTATTTATTTTTTTTTTTTTAATCAATGCCTTTCTGTAGCTGCGTGCAATAATCTTTGTGTCAAAGCTGAGTAGAAATAACATCAAATTTACTGGACTTGGAACATGCCATCATGCATAAACAGCATATGACAAAAACATGAAATTAAAAAGAGAGAGGATGCCATGGTCCATTTTTGGTCTTAGATAGTACAATATATGTAGTCCAGAATCTGCCTGCTTGTTGTTGAATCTGAAGGAAGCTGTAAAACGTGGGATTTTAGGAAAAGACAAATTTGAAATTGTGATTTTGCATCATCATTACTTCAGATGTGTGGTTGTGATGCAAAGTGAATTAAAGAAGAAATCCATTGAAGAGTTTGGTACTTTTCTTCAGGATGATGAGGTTTTGCTGTTTACTGTACTTTCATGCTGATTCATCCATCCATTCATTATCTGATCGCTTATCTGATCGCTTATCATCATGAGGGTCCCAGGCTGCCGGATCCTATCCCAGCTGACTTTGGGGGATGACAATTGGTTGATGCTTATTTGTTTCCTATACATAATAATCAGATAACAGCAGACATATGCAATGACTGGCAACATATCTAAATTAGAATCATTTGTTTCAAACTTTAAAATCGTCAAACATGTCCCAGTCTGACAAGAACAAAATGAGCGTACAAAGCAGATTCACCATCATCGTGTAGTTTTATGTACTGTTTGTAATGTTTCTTATTAGCTGGAGTTGCACACTGGTCTCATTCTATCCGCGCACAGCAAATGTATACACTTTATTCCCAGTAGTAATCATATTACAGTAAAGTCTCGTTATATCGATATCGGATATATCGATGGTCCCGGTTATATCGATACTATTTCTATGCACGCACGGAGAAAATTACATGCAAACAGGGTCGGATATATCGATAGTCCCGGTTATATCGATATTTTTTCGGACTCCCTTGAATATCGATATAACGAGACTTTACTGTATTACGTATCCAAAGGTGCATCGATGCAAAGTAACTACACTGTACTGGTAAAAAAAACAAAACTAAATAAATAAACAAACGAACAAACTAATGAATGAATGAATGAATGAATGAATGCATGAAGAACATGGTGGCTGCCGAATTCGAATGTCCACTTCTCAATGCAGAGGTGCTGGGTTCGTTTTCAGGCCCCGGCCTTCCTGTGTGAAGTTTGTATGTTCTTTCTGTTCCTTTGTAGGTTTTCTCTTAGACCATTCCAAAGGAATGCACGGTAGGTTAATGGAACACTGAGTTCAAGGTGTACCCTCCTGGCGGAAATCAGTTGGATAGCCTTCAGCACATCCACGACCCTCATCAAGATAAAGCGCTTCCATTTATGGATGGATAGGAATCGACCATCCTTTATTCTAGTTGATATCATTAGCCAAAAAAATAAGAAGAAGAAATCCCAAATGGAACACATCTTCTCTGGAATACTTTGCACATACCTCGATTAGCCTCTACATGGCCACTGCTGCACCTATGGCGGAGAAGAAGGCGAACTCGCAAAAGAAGAACGTCTTCCGGATCAATGTTGTATTTCGTTTCCTGTCATAATACAAGACCAGGCAAAGGTTATTTTTAATTTATAATTTTGCACTTCCAACTTTTAAACAATAAACAGGAGATCGTCCGTTCAGTGAGACAGCAATACTGCCGTCTCGTGGACAGAAAATAAATGGTATGACATTTTGGAATGGCGAAAAAAAGCAGGCAAATCTTGCGAATTTAATTGAGTACGTATGTTTGAAACACGTACAAACCAAAAATATATGAGTGGGCATGAAGAAGTGTGACAATTGTGGATGTGTCTGATTGAATATCCATCCGTCCATTTTCTGAACCGCTTATTCCTCACGGGTCGTGTGCGTGCTGGAGCCTACCCCAAATGTATTCGGGCAGTAGGATATCTAGAACCAGTTGCCAGGAAATACATTCCCCCAAATTTCCATTGTGAAAATGTATATTCTCATTGGTAATATACAATACAATACAACTTTGTGTACATATCCATTCCACCACTGGAAGCATATTCGGAAAGGTATTTAATAATTCAAATGATTTCCATCAACAATCAACATTTTTTTAAATGGCAGTTCGAAAGAGAAAAACTTTTCAATCTTTGGTCTCTGACCTTTTACAGGTACAGTGAGACCTTGGCTTACGAACTTAATTGGTTCCCAGACAGAGTGTGTAAGGCGAAAAGTGTGGAGCGAGTGTGCATTCAGAGTAAGGGGGTGTGGAAAGGCAGGCCGGCTGGTGCGCTTTTCGCTCATGTGCTTTGCTGTTCTTCCCTGGAAGATTACTCCGCCAGCCGTGGTGGGGGTTGTGTATCGCGAAAAGTAGTGCGTAATCCAAGGTTTAATTTTCATAAATTTAACATTCGTAAACCGAAAGGTTCGTAAGGCAAGGCGTTCGTAAACCGAGTCCCCACTGTATTAGTAATTCGTAATCACATCATTGAAACGTTCAAGATAGTTTACCTTTTCAATCATTTTTACATTTGTATTGTTGATGAAGAGCATCACTCATGTCACTCTTAACTTCATATATTTTGAATTATAAAATAGCCAATGTTGAAGCCATAATATTGGTAAACATTGTGATTTTTACAGTCATTGATTTCTGTATAATTTAAGTAAGGGTGGGCTAACAACATAAAATGTGGCATAACATTCTGAGCCAACTCTTACAAAATAGGGCTCTGTTATTCAGTGTCACAAATCACTATCCAATGCTATCAAATTAATCTATTTTGATATATAGGTGGTTTGAATATTTACACTCTAATTACATCATATGCATAGCCCCAGTTAAAATGCTCCAGACTTTTATTTGTGATGGAGATTAAGAATTTATCATGTTTAAAAGTGCCGTGCTTTGCTGACCAACTAAACAATAAGCCCACAGTCAAAGCGCAGATGACCACAGTAAATCTGAGTGAAACAGACACGGCAGGGTGAACTGTCTGCTCCATTTGGAAGGTCCGGCCTTGCACAGAATTTAGGGCTTGGGATACTCCTTCGTCACCGAAGTTATTTACGGCTTGAATATCCTGCACAAGCGCCAGGTTACAAACTTATCAGTTCATGGAAAAGACAACAAATTAAAATATCTATGTTTTATTGCTCGCAGCTGTTGGTTCTCAGAACGCCCAGAGGCGTGATATGCTAATCAAGAAAACTATGTTTTACTAATGTCTCACTTTAATTTACATATACTCTCAATAAATAGCTTGGCAGAGGGGCGCAGAATTGAGACGTATGTCATTGATGACTGCGTCTCCTGCCAGCAGTGGGGACAATCTTTCTGGTTCCGAGTCTCCGTTCACGGTGTCTGACTGTCATATCTCTGACAATTTGACATTCTAAAATATATTCATGCATTATTTTTCTCAGCCTAGATATGGATCGGCCAGGCCTGCCTTTCAGACAAGAAGTGTCAGACGTAAACCAGTGTCACTCTTTCACTTCAGTCACTTGCCATGACTATTCCTCGATTTTTCTATTTCACCAAAAGAGCAGTGGCGTGCAGTCAGAGGAGGCAGGTGAGGCTGTGCCTCACCTGTCATTATGGAAATATCAAATGAAAAATAAATTAAACAGTTATATTTATTTAGTGATTTGTACTTTAAAGTTCTTTTCCATTTAACTTCACTATTCTCGTGTAATACTGAATACAAATAATGATGACTGTAGTGTCCCATCACTCATGTGAATATGTTAAATGTATTAAAAGTTATTGATAATTAAATAAACATGTCAAGTATTTATTCTCACAATTTATCTTTGCAGGTTGACATGGCAGTAATTGCTATGATGACCGAAGAGCAAATGGGCAAATATATCACTTCTTATGGTGATCGAATAGCTGTCCTTTGCTTTTGTCATCAGAAAATGTCCAGTGGTGATAATGAACTGCTCCTCCAAAAATTAAGAGGCAAAATAAGATCAAGGAAAAAAGGTGTACTGGCTGAGACTTCGGGAGTACTCCAAAACCATGTTGATGGGATGGCAAGACATAACAATGTTTCTGCAGAAAAGACTCAAAGGAAGATTTATGGCAACGATTACCATCAAGTGAGGACAAGCAAAGGTGGAGGAACAAGGTATGCCATCCTGGAAAAAAACAGCAACTGTCGCTCAAATTTTGGAGCTGGGAAAAGGGCTATTTTTCCCAGATGGAAGCTAAACCAAAGGACCTGTTGAAGACTTTACTTTTGAGGTCTGTGATTTCAAAAGAAACCACATTGCTTTAGATGAAACAATTGGCAGACTCTATGAAAAAAACAAATTGAAACTGTTAAGATTTTACATTGGCACAAAAGAAAATACTCCAACATCTCATTTGGATGAATGCAGTGAAGCTCATTCATCTGTCACCAACATGGTGGGAGAAAGTGCGCAATTGATTGATTGACTCTCTTATGTCTACACACACATGCACACACATCAGTTTAGGAGCATTTCATTATTTGTACATTGAGATGTAAAACATCTGTCATGGTCAACCTTGCGTAGGGCAGTCTACAGTTGTATTTTCCTTTTGTGTCTACAATTGATTTCATGGTTATTATTCATTCATTCAATTTTCCATATCACTTATTCTCCTAATGGTTTCGGATATGGTGCCACTTTCAGTTTGACCTAAAGGTTTGAAGTTGATATGTCATGTAATGTTGCAAATATTTGCACTGTTCAAACAAAAGCAATTCTTTTTGTACTTGATATTGTATTCCATTTATATGTTTGTGATTGCTGTTCATACCAATTTGTCAATGTTAATAAAATTTGTTCCAAATAATTCATGTTTTTTTTAAACACAAGACACCACCTGCTGACGAAATTGAAGAGTGACAATTATGTTATCATTTACAGGCAAGTGATTGTGTACTGGGGTGCAGGAATACTATTCAGATCCACATTGGTTAAGTATTTGTGGTTAAAATCAGCAACCAAGACAGTATATTTATTGACACCCAGAATGATTTGACAAATGAACATTTCATATTGATCAAATATGCTTTCCTTATACAGTAACAAAAACAGCAGACAAAAAATGATTTAAATTGTGATTGCTATATATTATTCGTCCTCAAATGTATCCCAATAATCCATTTAAAGTGAAGTGATAAAAGAAATGATGAACAAAGGGTTGAAGAAATGGCAATGGTCGTCGGATTCAGCCTTCATTAAATGTTACTTCGAACCAGTTGAGGAGCCATAAAATGGTTTCACCCAAACACACACCAAAAAATATATGGTTATTGCTTTGAGTAATTCATGTTTAAATTTTAATGTAATATAATTCCAGTATGACTGGTATACGGAAACAAAAATGCTTTCACCAAAGGTTAATGTCTCTGACCCCTGAAAACATCATGCTTCTAATTTAGAATTGCAGTAAGGGCCTCTCTGAGGTGCAAGTACAAGTTCACAGCCTGATACGGCTCTTTTGGTGGCATCAGACCAGACTGGGCCATTAAGGAAGCACACAATACAAATACATCCGGATCACAAGGCATAGTTAAACGGAAGACACACTGGCATTTTGCATAGTTGAACTTGTTCATTGTCAACTGTGGAGAGGAAGTCCCTTGTGCCATAAAGTTCAGGTAAAGAATACATCACGTTGGGCCGACCACTGGGGACATTTATGTTCTTTGAGGGCCTGATGAGATGGCTGTTCCAAACACGGGCAGTATCATCCAACTCATCCTGTTGAGAATAATATCAGAATCAGAATCATCTTTTTTTGCCAAGTATGTAGTACACACAAGGAAATTGTCTCCTGTAGCTGCACTAGTCTCATCAAAAAATGGAGGCACTATACAGTTCTATTGGGGTTACTTTTTAGAGAGTTAATTGCTTGAGGGAAGAAGTTGTTTAAATGCCTGCTGGATTTGGTGTGATATACAGACAGATTTAGGAAGAGTTGCACAGTCATAGCAGCTCTTATGAGCAAGAAATTATAGAATTAGACTGCTTTTCTCTCCCTGCTCCCTCCTTTCTACCTTAAACTCGTCACTCATGTTTACTACTCTGCCCATCCCCACTTTTCCTTCATCTTTTCCTTGATCATTTCACCTTCACGCTATGTCCCCACACACACAGACCACTATCTTCTTTCCACTATCCGATTATTTACCTTCTTTTGTGTCCCATCAACACCCTCTCAAATACAAAAATACATATTTCATAAATGGAGCTACAGAATATATGAACTCACCTGAATAAGTCCCATGCAACAAAATTGCAGGATGCTTTTGTCCAGAAATACACCATCAAAGAAGCCATTGTCTCTGAGGTCTTTGAAGAGTGATAACCAGAATTCCATGCATTGGCTGCGAAGAAACCCCCACCAATATTCAATTCTTTGATCGGCGGTGCTGGCTCCATCCAAGTAACTGTCAAGGGTGCTGCCTGGCGGTATGGGCACCAGGAAACGCTGGAAGCCTTTAACATGACCATTTTCAGTCCCCAAATCAGCTCGAACGATTCGAGGACAACCTCCCAAACGGTGCACAACTTCAATGTAGTAACCTCCAATTAACTTCGGGTCACTACTTGTTGTGTAGGCATCGAGCCACATTATTTTCCTTGAAAAGCCATCAATAGCCCCATTGATGCAAATTCCAAACGGTTTCAGTTTGTCAACCATTTTTGCATTTTGATGCAAACGTTTGATTTATTGAATAAAGTAAACGTTTGATTTGAGAAAAAAAAAATCTTTCGTTTTTTTTTTCTTGAAAAAGTTGTTGGCCACGCGGGAAGAGACGTTTTGCAAGGTATACGCCCGACGTAAAAGTTGCACGCCCCGCACGTCCGGGCAGATGTTACTCCACACACTGACATAGATATCGATTTTGTGTTTGTCTGACCAATAAGTGGCCGGGAAACAAAGGCTCTGTGAATCTCATTGGCGTGTCACAAATATATTGTTTATTTGAGCGCACACATTAAAGTTAATTTCTCTGTGTACATGATTTTAGTTGTGTGTTTACGCTCATGATCGGTTCATCGTCATTTGTGACGCCAGAATGCCAGGACAATGCCAGAGAAATTATCGTCAATTTGACAGTTGGGAGTAGCAGACAAAACAGCAGCCAGACAAGGGCAATAATCAAAATATTGTTGTGCAACACTTACATCTGCCGGTAGATAGCTGAATTACATCTTCAAAACGATCCCGTGAATTGTGTTTTCACTTTTCAACGGCGAAAATGCCCACGCATACCCTGTGGTTTGTCTTCAAAACGTGTGAACTTCCAAACGCAACAATATGACCGAAAATATGATGCCTTTTCCAGAAATGAAGTAGCTGATTTAGTTTACTCAATCACAGGACCAATGGGCTGTGGAAAAATAGGTTTTTCATGTCTTTCGAATGCTGTACTTGTGTCTGTGTAAACTCTGTCGTACAGGAGTGGTCCATCGATGAGAAGGTAAGAAACCTTCTCATCGATGTACTCTCGTGTGGTACATTCCACAACAATTTCAAAATATTTCCTGGATTGTGTCTTGCAATAGTAATTTTCCTCTTTCAACCTTTGTTGCACAAACTTTATTGAAGGAATCACCTAATTTACATTCTGAAAAAGGTCATGGCAGTCCACCTAAAAAAAAATCCAACAGAAAGTACACTAGTTGTTCATATGTTGAAATAATAATGTGTCAATTTACCAAGAAATAATTATTTTGGAATATTTTGTTGAAAAGGTTATTGTGGCGAAACGCTCTCTCCTCAAGGAGCACTGATTTATGCCAATGTGGAGAAACAGGTAAAATCCGAGTTTCAACATGGCGCTGCGAATGGCAGCCTCGGTCACACGCTCCCGAGTATTGTTCCTGTTTTTTTCATTTTCATTTTTTTTTTTTGCAACCTTACGCGGCTTTGTTACACGACGGAAGAGTTACTGAGCATTGGGGAATCCACTCTTGGACTATTTTCACCAACAGAAAAAAAATCTACCAGGTTTTTCGGGGCTGATCGTGAGCGGCGCAGCAGCTCTGCACGGAGCTTTGAGACGCAGACGGAGGAGGGGGAAGCGAGCCGGCGTGCTTGTCGAGTTATGGCAGCGTGGATTTCGAACGCCGCTCCCATTTATCCATGTCGCTAACCAAACAAGATGGATGAACTTCTCCTCACAAAAAACAATAAAATATTTGCACGTTCTGCTGGGCTCTGCTTTACTGAGACCTGGATCAGTGACCGCCACCCAGATTCCGCGCTACACCTACCCGGCTTCCATCTCATCCGAGCCGACCGCGACACGGAGCAATCGGGGAAATCCAAAGGTGGTGGAATATGCTTCTACTATGTCTGTGGCCATGAAGTCCTTTGAACGCCTTGTGCTGAACCACTTAAAGAATATCACCGGACCTCTCCTGGACCCGCTTCAGTTTGCCTACCGGTCAAACAGGTCTGTGGAGGATGCAGTCAACATCGGACTGCACCACATCCTCAACCACCTCGACAACACAGGAACTTATGCAAGGATCCTGTTTGTGGGCTTCAGCACTGCGTTCAACACCATCATCCCGGAACTTCTCATCCCCAAACTTCTCCAGCTTGGTGTGTCCCCTATGATCTGCCAGTGGATCCTCAGCTTCCTGACGGGACGGACACAACAGGTCAGACTGGGAAATATATCATCCGCAACGCGCACATCGAGAACTGGAACCCCACAGGGATGCGTCCTCTCTCCATTGCACTTCTCTCTCTACACAAATGACTGCACCTCAATGCACCCAGCAGTCAAATTCATAAAGTTCGCCGATGACACCACGGTCATCGTCTCCTCAAAGACGGCAACGAGTCTGCGTACTGACAAGTGGAACAGCTGGAGCTCTGATGCTGCCGTCACAACCTAGAGCTGAACACACTCAAGACTTCAGGAAACATCCGTCACCACAGCTGCCACTCACACTATCCAACTGCCTGGTGTTAACTGTTGAGGCCTTCAAGTTCCTGGGAATCACAGTCTCTCAGGACACGAAGTGGGAGGTCAACACCAACTCCATCCTGAGAAAGGCCCAACAGAGGATGTTCTTCCTGAGGCTGCTAAAGAAGCGTGGCCTGCCACAGGAGGTGCTGCAACATTTCTACACGGCTGTCATCGAATCCATCCTGTGTTCTTCCATCACCGTTTGGTTCGGAGCTGCCACAAAAACGGACAAAATCCAACTTCAACGGACAGTTAAGACGGCGGAAAAATCATTGGCAACGCCCTACCCACTCTCGAGGACTTGCATCCTGCAAGAAAACAAACAAGGGCGTGAAAAATCCGACTGGACCCTCCGCACCCTGCCCACCACCTTTTCCAGCTACTCCCCTCAGGCAGGCGCTACCAATCCATGCCAACCAAATCCAGCAGACATTTAAACAGCTTCTTCCCCCAAGCCATTCACTCTCTTAACAGTAACACAAATAGAACTGTATAGGGCCTCCATTTTTCTCCATTTTTTTGATACTAGTGTAGCGTATTCTGCCGGAGACAAATTCCTTGTGTGTTCTACATACTTGGCAATAAAGATAATTCTGATACGACCAGCAGTGACGTGTAGTCTGGGGAAGCAGGTGAGGCCGTGCAAAATGCAGATTGCTAAACAATCTTCCTGAATACAGTATGGAAGCGTTTGTGCATCATTATCATACTATATTTGACATTTTTATTTCCCACCACTGGTGTTGAATAAACTGAAGGTATCAAAGCGGCTCATGCATTTATTAATAAACTCAGCAAACCAATAAATGACTATCTATTCTTCTAATGATGTCAGCTCCAACCATATCTTCAAAGCAAGTCTGACTGTTATGTCCTTTTGATGTTTCTCACATTCACGCAGTCTTGAGGCCAACCACATCTGATGTAAAACTGGCTACATCAACACCTGCGCGACATGAAGCCCCCTGTCGTCTCACTCGAGTAAATTTTCTCTCTGAGGCAATAGGATTCTCATTCAAAGAAGGTTCTGGCGACAGCTCTTTGACATTGCTTTTGAAGTAGAGACAACTACTGCTGTCTTTTGGCTTGGATCTAACTTCAAATAGAAACTCATTGAGGGTGCAAAAGCGTCTGACTGTGCAGCAGTTTTAACAATTTGCTGTTGCTGAGTGTCTGGTTCTATTTAAGGGGGACAGACAGTGAAAGGCTGTTAAGCAACAAGGATCCCCCTGTAAACACAAAATGTGCTTGAAGCAACTGGTGGGGGGTGTTGTGAGCTGAGTTTGCTGTTTGACATTCAAGTGTCAAACGTGACAAATATGGGAGATTAAATCTGGGGTTGAATCTAAGAACAAAGTGTGGGGGGGGGTGCATATTTCCTCACAAGTGAAATTGTTTTGGTCAATATAGAAGGAAATAATCTCTGGGGAGATGGGAAGAACCGGTCCAAAAAAACTGGAGTAGGCAATCACAGAGCTGTGTGCTGCCGGGTTGACAAGCTTTATAAAGATGAGTTGTTTTTTTTTTTACCTCCTCTTTGGGGAGTACTGCTGACCTGATGATGTCATCATCTTGGTAACATTAACCTCAAGTTAGTTGCAGGAAACTTGAGTAATCCATCAAAACTCCCAAAGTCGTTCTTGTAATTCTTTAGGGGATGATACTGTAAGTCTTCACTGACCGTGCATTCATCCTTCATTAAAAAAGAGAAAGCTCCTCTACACAGTCTAATGATGCAGACGTGTGCGCAGAGGACCAAAAGTGAAATTGTGCATGCATAACTCTGCATGTTATGTCTGTGTGTTTTAAGTGTAAGAGGGATCGAGGGGGAGATCTGCCTCATTACATTTGCTACCAATTGGACTCCCCTCGTGTTGGGCTCAACACCGGGTGCTGCAGGCCAGGGGTCCTTACCGGAATGCTCGCCGAACAGAAGCCTGAAACGTTATTAAGAAACTGTGGAAGGAAGAGAAAGGCATGCCATATTTCTTTTCTCACAAGCTCACATTAGACAGCAGTAATTAGGTTTAATTCTTTGCAGGTTTCTCGAGAATTAAAGCCATGGTAAAGTGATGGAACGGCGATCAGTTTGGCCCTCGTGCAACATTGTTTCTCAACGCTGCTCTCTGTGGGTTATTATAATTTCAAATTACCTTCATAATTGCCAGAATTATTACCTTTCAAAATAGACGATATACAGGCAGTCATTGACCATAAAGAATTGTTATAGAAATCTCAGAACATATGGTTATATTCATAGTTTGGTGAGCTTATATGAGAAGTCATTACAGTGGAGAGGTTCAATATTAGAGTCTCACCTCAGGAATTCCCGTTAGGAGTTTCTGCTGGGTGTTTCTCCTGTGCTTGTGTTGGTTTTCTCCGATTACCTCGGCTTCCTCTCATGTTCCAAAAATACGCATGATAGGGACAGTAATTGAAGATTAGTTTAAATTGTCCACTTTTGTCTTGTCAGTCTGTTTTTAACTTTTCTGTTTTCCATTCACTTTGTTTCTGGTCATTGTCAAATGTTGTGCATCATTGGTCTTGTGTGAGTTTGTTGCCCATGTTCCTTGTTATCTCACGTTGTCTGTTTCTGGATTAGAAAAAAAAAATACATAACTCCTCTGTTGTCAAAGATCAAACCATTATACAGTACATGAATTTGGTGGTGAATGATGTCATCTGAACATAGAAAGCTATCCATCCATACGAAAGTAAGAGTGCTCAAGAAGTTGATCGTGGTCAACTGGTAAAATACAAGTGTGCATATTTTATATTTTATACTAGTGTGTGCTACAGATGAAGCACTTTCTCAGTTTCAAGCATGCAGATGTTTCAGAAGAAAGTACGTTGCCCCATTTCCTTCCTCTTCAAATACAGTATTGAGCCAAGGCTGGTAAGTGACCTGCTCTCACAAACCGGACACATATTGATGGCACACATTCAATCCCTGAGTTTGGTGGACGTTGCAGCAACAACAGGTGAATGCAGAGCAGGCGATGGTTATTTGTGCAGTTTCCAATCCGCAGTAGGTAGAAAATGTGTGTTTGTGCATGTGTGCGTGCATGTGCGGTGTGCGCGTGGGTGTGTTTGTGTGTGTCATTGCACATTAATGAGTGACACACGCTTAGTCATGCCTTCTGTCACCAGTCTCTGATTTTTTTGTCATGGCAGGACATATTAAAACAACAATTTAAATACAATTAAGAGGCAGGAAATGAGACGGAGAGAAAGATTCATTCATTTATTATTGTTAACCCCTCCTTTAAAATAATTGTAAAAAATGGTGCCGTTATTATTTTGTTCCTTTATTGGGAGGAGTTTGGTTCTCATCCCAATTTTAAAAAATGCAATGCATCTGTTAATTGTTTTCATCTTATCTTTTCTACCCAATTCATGAGTATTTTTGTTTCGTGACCTTTAATAATTGATATAAATCAATATGGGAAAAATATGCATAACCAAACCAGAAATATAGTGAAACACAAATGGCAAGTGACTAAACCAAAAACGCAAACAGTATTTGCCTAGACTGTCTCAATGAAGTTCCGTGTATTATTCAGGTTGCCATTGACAATACCATTGAAAATAAAGTCAGCAATGTTGACATAAAATTGCCTTATTTTTCTGTGACGATAACGTATTCCAAATACAGCGGGGCTCTAATGTCAATTATACAGCAACTAGTGACAACGTAAGACCTCCCCAGACCTTCTTTTACAAAATCTAACTGATGGAACAGTTTACTGCTTGTGTTTGAAGTCAGTATTTGGTGTCTTGAATTATTCTTTAAAATGACATACCCTCAACTTCATTTGAGGAAATGTACCGCTACTTGTATTTTCTTTCCAAACAAAGATGGAATAAACTTGATGTGTGGTCATGACAGATTTGTTCAAAGACACAATCTGCAACTAGTAGCTGAAGGGAAAGTGTAATCAATTATGCTCACATGGTTCTCCAAGAATGATGTACTCCAATTTAGTTCTGGATTGTGGCGAGAGGGGAAGACGAGGGGGAGTGAGGGCAGGAGAACCATTTCATGCTTCTCCTAACCACTTCCACCCATGTATCGCAGATCATATCTCATTATAGCACCACCGTACAGATTCACGTTGGCATGGAGGAAACTAGGTCCATATTACTTCCTAATTGGTCATTTCCAGAGGAAGCCTTCGTTTGCTAACCCGACTTCCAGGACAGGGATTTCTTAAACAAGCATGGGCTTAAGACGGGGGCTACATCTGGGTGGCAGGCTGGCTGACAGGCAGGCAGTGATTGGGCCAGTCCCAGCACATAGTTGGCTGATTACAGAGCCGGCAACGTGTTACACCAGCTTTTGGGTTCCTATTTACCTTACGTCACAGGAAAACATGAATAATGACTCTCAGGAGACTACATTGTCCTTGAAGGTGGAACTCCACACTTTTTGGTGCTACTCACATTCACAATCTACAATGATGCACCGTGTAACGGTAGCTGTATGTTTACCACAGTTGGTCAGATAAGAGGGAACAAATATAACAAAAGCCCTCTTAGTATGACTAAGTGTACTACTATGAACACAATCATAAACAACAAGTGAAATTCGGAATTCTCCAAGGTGCGGATTGTGAGACTTAGGAAAACTGAATTTTTGCTACTGCTCATATATTGAAGTTCATTTGCTCCTGTAAGTGGATCATGATGTTTGGGTGGTCAGTGTATATTCAAAGTAAATAATATATGCACACCCAGTTGCCTGGGATTTTTAAAGCACTGACAGAGCTTGTGTATTTAAGAGGCTATTGGGTTTCAAGCCGCAGGTTACGGTTGAGGAGATCTTTATCTTGTCGATGTTAATGTGTAATTTATGCGTGACTATGAGCATGCATGTGTGTCTTGGTGTAAATTTGCATGAACCACCGCTCTGAGTTATTAAAATGTTTAATGACTGCTTGCAAATGTTACATACCATTTTAGTGATGCATTTTGAATGTTCAGGGCAATAGTGAGCAGTCCACACATTTATTTTCCTGCTTTTTTTCCGTAAGAGGACGTGTTGAGCGCTGGGGGGCAGTGTACTGTTGAGTTGAGCACCCTCACCCGCCACCCTCCACATGGTTGAGCACATCTAACAATTGACTCCCTGTTGTACAGTCTTGGGGTCAGTGCTCCACTCACCTCCAGCCATGGAAATCACTCGCAGAATTTCTATGACTGCCAGAGTGCTGAATGATCACTAAAATCAACCCACCTCATACAGTTAAACCACTTCACGCTGAATGACAAAGTTGACTCAATCTGTGTGAGTGTGAATCCCCCTTTTAGAAAGTCCAAATCATGAAATGTATTTTAGTGCATTGTGAGCACGCAACAAGGTCCTTGCAGGTATGTTGCATGGGATTTCTAAGAAACACAAGGCAAAAAACATTCTGTATGCGTGTGTGTTTTTGTCTGGGTGCTGCACTACTGTAATAACATTGGCAGGTGGCCCGTCCCACGCCCAGCCATTTTGCTCCCCCGACCCCCCACCCCCTTTTCCACCGCAATGGAAAGCAGGTGTCCGACCCTGGTCTGGGGACAGAATTGAATTAATGTGCAAAAACAAATGACTCCATCAGCAATGTCTTGAGGGGCTACAGTGACAGCCCTACGTTTAGAACCCAGAGCAGAGCGCGCCGTCACCCGACACTGGGCCGACCGGGCTAATATCCACACCTATTACACAAGGATTCATGGGAAAACAACGGCAAGGCCAAAGGTGAGGATGAGAGGAGGGAGACGAGGAGAGCTCAGAAACGTTAGCGAGGTTAGCGAGGACAAAATTGTAGTCTTGAAATCATCCAGTTTAGCCAGTAACTGCCTTTTTGTCGGAGGTGAAAATGCACAAAGGAATGTGCTAGTCCTTTCAATCTGGAAGGCTTTGGGGAAATGTTTTCTCTAATTGGAAGCGACGGTAGTCAATACACAGGCGATCCCTCCCTTGAACGCCATGCCCAAGTCTAATACGGTCTCCAATTTCGGGATTACCCTGATAATACAGCCAGTCATTTCCAGCAGACACGCAATACATACAAGCAGTCCTGGCAATGACATTGTACCAGGACACAGAGACTATGTATGTCCGAAACTATTAACTGCATTGAGGCTTTCTTGGCAGGGCGCTCATGAGAACCATCTAGAGAAGCTGTAAAAATGACAAAGTCAATATCAGAGATGACCACAATTACGGTCACTTGAGGGAGCTGGTCGCCCTTTCTGGGAAAAATAGGCCTCCATACGTACACGATTTTTATCTCACTGAGGCATGCTCTTTAGCAATATAGTTCCATATAGGTTTGTCATGTTGTCCCCTGTTTTTCTGAAGTCATCATTGAGTTTGCACACTTGGTAAATACCATTTACATAAATAGGTTGCTGTCAGGCATTCACGGGGCTATATTTAAAACTGCTCGACACAAGTTTCCAGGCAACCCAGGGGATACCCCTATTATGTACCCCACGCTTCCATACCCACTCCCTCCAAACATTCTTGCACAGCCACCAACCCATGGTAATCTTATCATCTCCCAGCATTATACCCTTCTCCCACAACAACAAAAGCCACCAGCCAGAACTATCACGCCTGACCCTCCATTGCCCTTAACTTGCTCTCTTCAATCATGCAGTGATTTGTAACGACTCCTATCCTCCCGTACACCTCCCCACACACGCCCCTTGCTCCATCCCATAATACTCAAGCCATTGGCCACTCTTTGATATTAAGGACTACGCTCACTTCAGATGGGACCCAATTTCAGTCAACCAATTTCTAAAAAAAATGTATGGTATGACATCAGCAGCTATGAAAACAGCAGAAAGCTGGGGGAAGGGGAATGCGCCTTGTCTTCCGAATTCTTGCTGCCCGACAGGGTCAGATTGAGTGTTGTCCGGTGGTGCTTTAATGTTGTGGTCTATCTACTGTAAGCCACGCTCAAACTGTGCTGACAGACACACGGGGCTAAAGGGCAGCAGCGTGTCACTGCTCTCTCCCCTCGTCCGCCGCCCAGAGTCGAAGCTAATGTTTGAAAAGCGGTGGCTCACAGCATGTGATGAACGTGGGGGGCATGCCAGTGGGGTGAAGTCAGCGGGGAAGGGGTCAGGGGCAGTTATCAGTTCTGATTGCATTATCTGGGAGCAAACAATGATCGTGCTGAGTTGTGATGTGTATAGGCTGGAAAGATTGAACTGCGGTGTGCAGCGGGCCGGCCACTGTGTTACGTACAGGCCCGTCTGCATTTTCAGACGCTCGCACGAGCTAAAGAAGTCACTCACGCTCATATACAACAAGCCGTCAAGTCATTCATAGAATGTGTTTGGCCCACTGAGTTCATCTGTTCAATTCAGTCATAGACCCATCTGTTCCCAAGGAGAGGAAAGCAAAAATCTCATCAGGTTTGAAGGTGCCCTTGCTTCTTTTTTTATGAGCCACATGCTAAATGGATGTTGCATATGGAGCTATCATTCCTGAAAATTGCTTGCTAAAATGTTAACTTAAGTTGCCACAACTTTGCAATAAGGGGAGTGTATTTACGCCATTGGGACTGCCCCATAAGAATTGAAAACACTGCGACAGGAGAAAATCCTTGCATGGGAGATAGTAAGCCAACATACATTTATTTTGTGACATGTATTACAGAAAAAAAGATGGTGAAGGATTATGTTCATTTCCTTCAGCTTTCTTTCCTCAACATACTCATTTGAGTCATTTGATGATTTGTCGAAAAAATACAATGGTTATTCAGGATAATCAATTTCCCCAAGTTCCCACGATCAACTACACTATCCCAAACAGGTGTCTGCTACTTTTTGCAGTGCAGTGATTAAATACTATGTGACTGTGTACGAATGTAATAAATCATTTGAACTTTGCCAATACTCTTGTGACTCTTGGAAGTATTTTATTTCTTTTCGTGCTCAATACTTCAAAAATATTTCTTAACCTATTTAAATCCCCCATTGTCATGGTCATCTCATTGTACGGTTCTTACCTAATATCAAAGTCAGCATAACATAGAGCATGTGATGGATTCTTTATTTGTCAGTGAGAAGCGGTTCATATTTATGTAAACTTTTTGGAAGGATTTATCAGCCTTACAATTTATAGACTGTTTGATGAACGACCCGGCTGCAATCTCTTCATTTCACCTCTATCTATGTGTCGCTTGCACTATTACTCATCACAAAATTTATGACCTCCACTCAGGTCATCAAAAGACTTACACATTCCCAACAGTAAAGAAGTCGATGGAATGAGAGGGGGGGGGGGCATCTTGTGAAAGGAAAGCAGTGAGTTGTAGTGAAGGATGTAGTGAGGGGAGTGAGGACGAATGGGGAGCAGAAGCAAGGAGAGCGATAAGGAGAGCGAGAGAAGTGCTGATGGCTATAGGTCAAATGCCTCCAAACACCAGTCAATAAAATTGAGGCCCACCCTCGAAACGTGATAAGACGTTTCTCAACGTCTCCTCGATATATCAAAATAATAAACATGTTATAAATGACGTGTTTGCACCACTGAAAAAAAAATTTGGATTTGTGTTTAAAATTCCATGTGTGTTTTTTTTTAATTTATGATCAATTTTATTTTAGTTCTTGTAAGCATGTGCCTTTATGACTACTCCAGGAAAATGCTACACATTCCATCATATTTGTCATAGTTACATTGATAGTTTCGTTCAGGGCATTTCATTCTCGGCACATTGAATGGAATATTTTGTTTCATTCCTTTCATAACTTTGCTGCTGTGAAATGTAAATTTATCCAATGCGAGACTAATAAGGGCAAATCCAATCCAACTGGACTGCACTTTTTCTCGTTTTTCATCCAAGTTGGGTTCATTATTTAGGCTGGTGCATTCATGCTGGTGAAGTCCCAATCAAGCCTCGTGACATGAATTCTGTTTTTGTAAATGGGCAGTTGTAATTGGTGGAGATTTATGTTTAATGTTGAAATGCTGCACAAAATGCATTGTAGACTATCTACGTATGTTCCAAGAATACAAATAGGCCTGTTTCACTCCAGTTAAAAATGCATGTGACAAAATAGCACTTTGGGCTGCTTTAACGTCTCTTTTTTGGTGTGGAAAGTTTCATTCCTTATCTTCAATTTTCCTAAAATTTTTAGCAAATATCAAGCGCCATATGTTGGCCTTGCATTCCAACACAATCTATTGCTTTCTTCACGTAATACGTAATATCATACATCACATACTGCGTGTAAGCAGGAATCTGTTAAGTGTTGTGTTGGTGGTTCTTTTGTAGAGGAAGACTGACACTGGGGTATTCAAGGAAAATGGTCATCAATTAATGTGATTAATGATGTCATCCACAGGCCCTAAAGTGAAAGAATTTATTACTGTCATTTCACTCAACCGCTCAACCCTCCGTGGAATCATCCAGACACACTCAGGCCCCAGTCACATGTGCGTGTACCAAAGACAAATTACAACTTTCGCTTACTCATGCGTACGGGAACGCCACCCAAACACACACACGATCACACACACGATCACACACAGCCTGTAAAAAGCTAAATAAATCCTTTTTTCACCACATCACTTTTTTCCCCCAACAAGTCACTAAGTTTGTCAGCCAAAAAAGGTTTGGAAGAATTCTGAAAGGCGTGTGTCAAAAAACTTTAATAGAGGAGAGGAAGACAATAACATCGAGGAGAACCAGTGTTAGCAAATGTGCAGAAAAATATTAATCATTAGTGTGTCATGTTACCATGCGACAACACTTCCTCAACGTATCTCTTAATGGCTGTCATGCAGTGAATCTGCTGACTACATTAACTGGAGATGGTTAGGATGTGTGGATGTTTTAGCGGGTGTGTGGATGTATGCGTGTCTTTGAGCGTGTGTGGTGCAGTCTAATATTTCCACCAAGACTGAGGTCCAGGAAACTGCTCCATCTGCTACCAATGTAGGCACTTTCATTAAATTTCCTCTCACAAAAGGGCATCACTCAAAGACCATCACTTGGTCGTCTTTTAAAGACTCTCTGGAGGCGGTAATGGCCGACATGAAACTCAGTCAATCTGATAAAAGACAGTTTAATCTTTATGCAAACACCACAACGGCCGCAGTGCTGTTGGAAGGCACCTTTTTTCGACAGGCACATAAGAACAAGTGTGCAGATTTTCCTGACCCAATGGCTGAGGTTTACAATACGATTTGTGGCACGTTGGTAAAGGCTAGTTATTACTAATTTGAACAGAAACT
Source organism: Hippocampus bargibanti (assembly GCF_051943395.1). Classification (NCBI taxonomy): domain Eukaryota; kingdom Metazoa; phylum Chordata; class Actinopteri; order Syngnathiformes; family Syngnathidae; genus Hippocampus; species Hippocampus bargibanti. The sequence goes on along the minus strand of NC_142739.1, from coordinate 1,337,365 downwards.
TCATTTCCGTACTTGAAAGATATGGTTTCACATCCACTGTGTAAATCGTGTACACTGTCCCTGGAATCTGAGCCCAGTCAGCAATGGCATCTGGGCCGGATCCGGCATGAATCCGGCATGATAATAATAATAATAATAATTTAATGATCAAACATAAAAAGTTAACTACTTTAACAATTTAACAAAAAGAGTTTTGAATTTTCAGTTTTTATTTTTTTATTTTTTCCTCTTTTTAATTTAATATTGTATATGTACTGTGCATCCATCCATCCATCCATTTTCCGTACCGCTTATTCCTCATTAGGGTCGCGGCGGGGCCGGAGCCTATCCCAGCTGTCTTCGGGCACGAGGCGGGGGACACCCTGAATTGGTTGCCAGCCAATCGCAGGGCACACAAAGGGCACACACGCTTGCTGTTGACTACGACTCTCGATGAATGCTGAAAAGGTAGTAAGTAAACGTATTTTATGCTCAAGGCAACGTGGATAATACGAAGACATTTCTGTCTAGAGTTAAGACTGAATTTTCAAGAGCCCTAACAATGACGAATAACATTCGCACAAATGGGGGGATATGACTCTTTATTGTTGCAAAGGGAAATGTTTGAAGATATTGTGCTCTAACTTTAGGGTTATTTACGTTTATTTTTGCGAATATTTTCACTTTGTGTACGTATTTAATCAAGACTGAAGCGTGCGAATTTTGAAAGTAAACAACTCAAAACGTCACTGGTGGGTTGGGCTTGAAACTGCTGAGAGTTTCAGGAAACATTAAAAAAACCCACTAAACTGAAATACAATGAAATTCATTGGGATTCACCTTGCAGCGATACCAACCAGGTACTGTACTTATTTGACCATAAAACAATTATGAAAATTGTAACCTGAATTTGAAAAAAAAAAGTCGGACGTTGAAACTAACTTTTTTTATCTTAACCTTATCGTGCATGAAATATTGACATGCCTGATTTTTATGCGTCCCTCAGCGCCGGGGTTGGTCAGATGGTCAGTGTGCGTAGCCTTCCTAAAGACTTCTGTTTTTAGCGCTCTGTCCTCTTTTATAATTATTTTACAATCCAAGAAGGCTAGTTGGTTCTCTTTAATGTCCTTATGAGTAAATTTAATGTTGAAGTCTACAGAGTTGAGATGATCTGTGAAGGATTGAATTTCTTGTTTTTTAATTATGACAAAAGTATCGTCCACATATTTAAACCAGTGTCTAGGTTTTGTCCCCGATGTGAGGGCCTGTTTCTCAATCTCTTCCATGTACAGATTAGCCACTATGGGTGAAACTGGTGAGCCCATAGGACAACCATGAATTTGTTTGTAGAATTTTTCCCTAAATTGAAAATACGTAGTATTAAGGCAGATTTCCAATAATTGGCAGATGTAGTCCGGTTTAAGTGTGGTTCTTTCATGAAGAGAAACGTCCGCCAGCAGTCTCGTCTTCACCACTGAGACTGCTGCTGGGGTTGGGACAGATGTAAAGAGAGAAGTCACATCGTAAGATGCCAAAGTTTCCTCAGGTTCCAATATGAGGTCTTTGATCCTCTCTACAAACCCTGTGGTGTTCTCTACGTGATATTCTGTGTTACCAACCAACGGAGCTAAGATAGTTTTTAAATATTTGGCTACATTGTATGTAGAGGAGTCAATGCTACAAACAATGGGTCTGAGGGGTCTTTATGTATTTTTGGCAGGCCATAGATGCATGGCGTGGCCTCCCCTGGTTATAATCTAAAATACATCTGTTTGTCTATATGTTTTCCTTTCTCTAACTTTCGGAGACAGTCTCTCATTTCTTTCTTGTATCTATAAGATGTAAGATGCCAATGTTTCCTCAGTCTATCATTTCTTTCTTGTATCTATAAGATAGATAGATACGCTCACACAAACCTTTGAGTTTGGCGGACCTCAAGTCTTGGTGTGACACTGTTTTGGTTGCCTGCATGCTTTATAAAATTGTGATGGCAACAGAAATGGCAATTTTGAAAAGCACACTGCAGCGCTTTTGTGTGCTCTGTTTTGAAATAATTTATGTTACACCCAAGCACATGCGTGACCTGTTTCTTACTTGAACTTGTTTCGCCGCTCTGATGTGAAAATGTTTGATTCTGCACCGTCTTACAAATAAACACTGGCTGACATCACAGGACCAGACTCTCGGGCTAAAAAGGCACACTCCTCTTTTGTGACCTTCTACCATTTATTCACCTCCCCAGTGGAAAAAAAACAGGCTGAGGGTGAGGTCCACTTGGTGTAGGTGGATGTCGAAGGGCTAAGCCCCATTGTGGCTGTCAAGCGCCGACACCACCTCCTCACATCTGTGCAATGTTAAAATTGAAAGGGAGTGTGAAGGAAATAAGAAGACAGGAAGGAGAGACAGACAGAATGACCAAATGTTGCTTTTACTTACCTGTATATTGTTTTAATTACCGATGTGTGTATGACAATTGACAGTAGGCGATAGGGTAAAAGGGGAAATTGTGATGAGGGCCCTCAACCCTTTCGCTTGCACACTCCAGGCAAGATGAACTTGAACTCCCTGTAGCTGAGTTGCAGTCCTCTTCCTGCAGCCCAGACACCTCTGAAGAATGCCACCCGTGTGGGAGGGCGGGCGAGGGCCTCGATGGATGGCTGAGCTGCGCGGACAAAAATAGTAAGAGGCTTCTACATGAGTTAACTAATCAGTGCTCATTATAGATTATGTCTCGCCAGTTCACAAACAGAGGCTCAACAAAGGCTCATGGTGAACTGACACTGTGACAATTAAGCAACCGAGCTTATTGACCCGTTTTCTCTTACCAATAAAAAAAGATTTTTTTTTAAGTCTATAAAAACCAGGGGCAGACACTGTTAGAGGGACTTGAGGGGGGTGTTAGGAATGCTACAAAGCAGGAAAAAAACAGCACACCCTCTTTCGGTCTGATGTACATTGTACTTTTTAAAATGTCAATTACTCTTCCCACAGCAATAAATCACAAAGAAAAAAAAACATTTGTGAATCATGACAAAACTTCATAAATGAAACATAGTTTCAGATATCTGGGAGACAGATACATATTTATTATCTATCTTACAAGTCACTTTATTAATTTTTTGATTTTTATCTTGGCTCTGGGCAAGCAAGGATGAGGTATTAGGGGCCGGAATGGATCCCGTGCCATCTTAATCAAGGGCACCAGTATGTGCCACACTAACATGCATTCGTTCAATAGTAAAGAGGAAATCAATCAGAGCCAAAATTTGAACATAGAATCTACAAATGGGGAGGAATTGGGCCGCCATTCTACCTGCTTCACGAAGACAAAAGCTAATAACAATCAAAAGTAAATGGTAGTGAGATTTATTGTCCATGTTTGCTGTCACGTTTGAAGGCCTCACAATATCAGAATCACTGTACTATTGTAAAAAACCGCAGTACTATAAACTCAGGTAGAATAAAAAAAAAAGTTGTCCGATTCAAACAAAACACATTTCTCTCAATGTCTTTTTTCATATGATTCTGGTAATTTAAAGTTATGTTGTGCTCTACCTTATCAAAAACACAAAGATGTTAAGTTCTGTAACACTCCAAGCATTATTATCAAGCTCAAAGCACATCCGACACGCAGGTCATTTACCATGATGGCGAAGATAAACGTTGTCATAGATGCAGCACCGGGGAGGAAAACAACACTGAAACACAAAGAACAGGCGATGAACTAAACTTTGAGCTCGTAGCACTGCAATGCTTTTCTTTCCAAGATAATAGGCTATTTGGATGCTGGTTATCAGAGCATTAAATACGGTAATACACTCTTTAGGTTGCTGCACAGAGTTTCTCGAAGATGGAGAATAGCACCAATAAACGGTTTACCTTTGCACTGGGCTATCAAAATGCGTGTCAGTGGTGTCAATAGCAAGGATGAGTGAAGGACAAGTGCAACCTTTGACGAAAGGAAGCTAACAATAAAAAAAAACAGACTTTGAATTTGAATTTCATTTTGTTAAAGTTTTGAATGGCACATGTGAGAAAGATATGTGACATGCAAAAGACAAGGGCGGGACTGCTTATTGACAAAACAACCCATCCTTATCAAATCGCAGTCAATATTATATAGCTTCATCAACATCCCAGAGTAGTTAAGTGCACTTTATATTCTGTACTACATTTGACTTGCCTGCAGGCCTCATTGCTCTAATCGGCCTGTTTGCTGCTCTGTCGTCAGCTTAGGGTGTTGGCGGCCATGTGATCCCATGGTCAACACATCGATGTGGACGTCTGATAACCGTTGTGTCATTATCTTATCACATGCATCTGCTAGAAGTGAGGAACCAATGCCCTGCTGCGCTTGCAATCAGCTCATTTTTATGCTTACAAACAGTACTGTTTGAATGTTTGAAAGGTCGTAATTTGGAGGAGAATCGTTTTCTCTCTCGTTTTCTCTCTCGTTTTCTCTCTCGCTATCCCTTTCTTTTATATGTATATACACACATACATAGAGATAGATATATAAGTCTATAATATTATATATATATATATATATATATATATATATATATATATATATATATATATATATATATATATATATATATATATATATATATGTGTGTGTGTGTGTGTGACGGGTGTCACAAGAGTGACTGTCTTGAGCTCCATGTTGCTGCCATCTTAATAATACCAGATGCATGGGTGTCTTTTTATTTCTTTTATTGCTGCAACACACTATGGCAGAAGGGATGGGTGAAGTCGCATGGGTTTCGTCTTGTTATTAACATAGACTTGTCCAAGTAGTTCGCAATATGCAAAACATTGCAGATAAAAATGAACGTGTGATCCTATAGTGGTTATTTACAGAAAAAGAGAATACAACACAAGTTCATAGTTATATACATGATGTCCCTGAACGCATCAAATGCGAGACATCTGCGCAAACATGCGGTGCGCTGGATAATGGTGGCACAGTTCGACACGCCACTAACACTCACAGCCAAATGAAACACGACACAAGAAACGAAATATTGTACAATAAAAACAAAATGAAACAATCATTACCTGCAATAGTATGGCAGACGGGATGGGTGAAGTCGCATGGGTTTCGTCTTGTGATTAACTACGCAACAGAAAAGCACTATGGGGCACAACTGCTTCAAAGTTCCACTCGACAAAACTTGAATTAAATAATGACACAAAAAGTAGTCTGGACTCGAAAGGAATCAGGGAACTAATTAGATACACTAGACAGTACAAAAGGGGAAACTGTAGCCGTTGAAGAAAGCGCACACACCACTGAATGTGGAGAAGTGTTTATTCCAGCGGCTAACAAGTGGATCTGCCTCAAACAGAAAATGCAATGAAATATCTGTAACATAAACCCGCCCCCTCCTGTGCACCTGCTGGGTGAGATGCCTGGTCCTAGTGCCCACCAGACAGCTCCCCAGAACACCCAGAAGGAAGGTCAAGGTTAAAATTTTGCAGGGGACTTGACCAGCCTGCCACAACGACTAGGCAGTCCGTCGTTCGTTGGTGAAGGTGAAATCATTCGGGCAGGTGATCCGGGTGAGACCTGAGTCGGGGAATGACACTCAACCCTGGCATACCGCGGTGAGGCTGGAGGTTTCGGAGGGCGTCCGCGACGTGGGACCTGGGCCGGCGAAACGTCCGGTTTGAGTCTGTCTATTGAAATCCCTTCGCCCACCCATATCGAGCACAAAACTCTTTTCACCGTGTTCGAGCACTCTAAACGGGCCATCGTACGGCGGTCGGAGGGGAGAGCGGTGGACATCATGACGCACAAAGACAAAACGGGCTGACCTAAGACCAGACGGAACGAATATTTTGGGGACGCAGTGGTGAAATGGTGCTGGAGTCGGGGCTCTTCTGGCAAAAGGGGGAAAAAAAGGTGCACCCGAAGCTTCGGGCAGAAAGTCACCAAGAACGCAGAGTGGCTGACCGACTACAAACTCTGCCAGAGCGGCGTTAAGGTCTTCTTTTGGGGCCGAATGTAACCCGAGCAGGACCCACGGAAGCTGGTCGACCCAGTTACCGTCCGATAGTGCGGCCCATAGTGCGGCTTGACCCGTAGTGACCGGTGGAAACGTTCACACATCCCGTTAGGCTGTGGGTGGTAGGCCATAGTGCGGTGTACCTGCACACCCAGGACTGCAACATGGCTGACCAGAGCTTGTACACAAACTGGGAGCCTCTGTCCGAAGTGATATCGGATGGCGTGCCGAAACGTGCGACGCAGGACGACAGATTTGCGCGGGCAATATCTGCCGAGGTCGTGGAGGACAGGGGGACTGCTTCCGGCCACCTAGTGGTCCGATCGACCATAGTGAGGAGATGTGTGCAACCCTGCGAAGGAGGGAGGGGCCCGACCAGATCCACAGAGACATGGTCAAATCTCCTGGCCGGAATTGGAAAAGTTTCCAGGTTTGTGTGTGCCTGTGGAGTTTGGCGTGCTGACATGCCACACAAGCAGCTGCCCACTTCCTGACGTCCTTTCGTAACCCGGGCCAGACAAACTTGGCCCCAAGTAGATTGACTGACGCCCGGACGCCAGGGTGTGAGAGGGAATGAATTGAATCAAAAATTCACCGACGCCACTCCTGCGGAACCACGGGACGAGTGTGACCCGTAGAAACATTGCAGAGGAGAGCGGGACCCCCTTCACACAGTGCCACCTCCTCAAGCTTCAGGGCTGTGCCTGCTGCCTTGAGTTCGTGGATGTCCGGATCCTCAGATTGAGCGGTGGCCATCTCAGAAAAATCCACCCCTAGCTGGACTGGACACACGATTGCACGTGACAAGCAATCGGCCACAGGTTTACATTTGCCGGCCACGTGCTGAATGTCTGTTGTGAATTCCGAAATGGCCGCTAAATGCCGTTGCTGTCGGGCCGACCACGGTTCAGTCACCTTCCACATGACAAATGTGAGTGGTTTGTGATCCACATATGCGGTGAACCGGCGCCCCTCGAGGAGGAAACGAAAATGGCGCGTTGCAAGATAGAGTGCTAACAACTCTCTGTCGAAAACACTATACTTGCGTTCGTTATCTTGCAGCTTCCGACTGAAAAATGCAAGGGGCTGCCATTTGTTCTCCACAAGCTGCTCAGCCACCGCCCCTACGGCAACATCAGAAGCATCGGTAGTGAAGGCCACCTGTGCGGTTGAGATCGGGTGGACCAGAAGAGTTGCACCCGCGAGAGCGTCCTTGGCTCGTTGAAAAGACTGTGCTCGTTGCAGAGGCTACTCGACGGGGTCATTAGCCTTCTTTTTTCTCAAGGCGCCGTAGAGGGGTTGGAGGAGGTCGGCTGCGTGAGGAAGAAACCGGTTGGAAAAATTGATCATGCCCAAAAACTCCTGTAGAGCCTTAACTGTGACCGGGCGGGGAAAATCCACCACTGCCCTCACTTTGGCGGGTAAGGGGATGGCGCCCTGTGGAGAAATGCAGTGCCCTAAGAAATCGATCTTGGACAAACCAAATTGGCACTTCACATGGTTAACGATAAGGCCATGCGAATAAAGACGCTTAGTTAAGTGTGACAGATGTTCCTCCGGTGAAGGGCTGGCCACAAGGATGTCATCTAGATAAACAAATACAAAATCAAGGCCTCGCAAGACTGAGTCCATCAGTCTTTGAAAGGTCTGTGCTGCCCCCTTCAGGCCAAAAGGCATGCGGAGAAATTCAGAGGCCAAAGGGGATAATCACCGCAGTTTTTGGCACATCCTCTGCCCGTCCCGGCATCTGGTGATAACCACGAACTAGAACTATTTTAGAAAAGATCACGGCGCCGGCCAAACGTGCGGAAAAATCATGAATGTGCGGGATGGGGTAACGGTCACGTGTGGTTATTTTACGCCTCATGATGCCCAAGCGCTCCATCGTCGCAAACTCCCCTTTCACCATTGCCAATTTTGCCGCGTCGAGGGGATGAGCGCGGACAAAAACTGCCGGGCCGACCGTTGGGATGAAGTGCTCTGCCCCGTATTTCGTATCAGAATTGGAAAAGTCAGGGGTAGTTAACATCGGGAAATCGGTCAGCAGAGGTTCGTAAACGTTACCTGACGTTAAATAATTTGCGTGTGTAACGCTCCTCACACGGGAAAGTCGCGAAAGAGATGGCGTCAATCAAACGACGGTTAGCAATCCACAAGAAGTCCGTGAGCACATAAAAAAATCAGCGCGATTATCGGAACTGTGATCCAGGCAACAATAAAGTACCACTTGAATTCCGTCCGTGGAAGCGCACAGTCACCGACCTGGAGCCGAAGTTGGCGATGGGCGAGCCGTTAGCTGCGCACAGGGGAGGCCCGCATCCACCTGCCGTCTTGTCCGCGGCGGTGGGCGTCAGCAGGCTTACTTGTACCCCACTGTCCACAAGAAAACGTCTACCTGACGAGGAGTCCGTGATGAAAAGCAGCTCGCTTTCGTTGCCGGCGCCCACGGCTGCTACTGGGCGTTGGAGATTCCCGGAGCCTCGTAGGAGCAGGGAGCTACGCAGCGTCGATCCCAGGCACCAAACCGCTGATGGAAAAAGCAGGTGGCTTAACCGCGGGGCTTCTGCGATACCACTCCGGCCACGACGGTCGGATCGATGCTCGACGCCACTTCACCGAGGGGTTCGTCCGTCACACTTTGCACGGCGAACCGCCGTGTCGCCAGAAGCACTCGATCTGCATCTTCTGCCAAACCACGATAGTCGCCGGTAGCTACGCACGTCGAGTTAGCTAGCCCGGCGCGCACCTCGGGTGGTAGCTGGCGAAGGAATATGTGGGGGAAAAGGAATCCGCCATCATCCGAATTTAACAGCGACAGCATTTTGTCCATGAGACCACTGCTGTTCCGTCGCTGAGTCCGGGAAGGGAAAGAAGTCTGTCTGCTCTCTCAGACACTGATAGCGTGAACTGCCTGAGCAGCAGTTGTTTGAGCATGTCGTACTTCCTGCATCGTGGAGGCGCGCACAGAAGTTGCATCATGCGATGTGTTGTCGGTTGGTCGAGGGACGCCACGACCAGGTAATATTTTGGCTCATCTGTCGTGATGCCTTGTCGGTGGAAAAGCGCTTCCACATGCTGGAACCACGAAGCCGGGTCGCTATGCCAGAACTCGGGCAACTTCGCGGCGTAGTCAAAGTCAAATTCAAAGTCAGCTTTATTGTCAACTATGCTAATATGCATGACATACAGCACAGATGAAATTACTGTCCTCTCTGACCCAGCATGCAAGGCACTTATAATGACTTTAACAAACATAATAAACATGAAAACGCCAATTTGCCGGGAGAGGGGAGCCGCTGCGTGTTCACGCGCCGCCATCTTGGGAAAAACAAAAATAACAAATATGACAACACAGAGACACAGAGTCATTCATTCTTCAGGACTTGCTGTACCCTCTTTGTGATGACATGAAGCAGTTCTAGATGAAAGAGGAGAGGATCAAAGCATCCAGTCAGCAGTGGATCAGGGATGTCATGGTGGAATTTGCACGTCTACTACAAGCTAAATGTTGAAAGCAAACACAAAGCTGTAGCATCCACTGACGAAAAGACATTGTCTCACATCTCCTGTCCCACATGAATCTGCTTCAATTCCAAGCCGCGACAGTTCCATATACGCATCGGCGCTCTGCGCTGACGCTCCTTCCTTCTTATCGCGGGCTCCTCAAGCCATGCATCCATCCAGCCGCAGACTGTCCAACAGCACCGACCTTCCCGATGAACAAAGCGGGGCTGTGAAGATGCTGCCCATTACAGGCGCAAAAAAGCACAATGGCCCCAGAGCTGTCCAGCGATGACAGTCAAAAGGCTCCGACAGTCCTCCCATTCAAAACCAGTACTGGCATATTCATGCTGCCGAAAAGGCGCAACCGCTCAGCACAGTCTCCTCCTTGATGATTGTCATGGCCAAAAATGCTGAAAAACAATCTGTATCCGTTCCACGTGACGCACAACAACATAAAGTGACAAAAGAAAACACAATAACAAGACAAAAACAACAAAAAAGCAAGGCTCATGAGAGCACTTGCTGATGGCTGCCTACTCAGGCGCCATCTTGGAAAAAAAAAGGCGGCTGTGAGTTTGGGCGCCGGTCGTCGCAACATGGTCGTAGAAGACACACACTCGATATTTTTCAGACTCCCGAGAATATCGATATAACGAGACTTTACTGTATATATATATATATATATATATATATATATATATATATGGGTTGATATATATATATATATATATATATATATATATATATATATATATATATATATATATATATACAAATACAAATACGCGTCTCCCATACCATGGGTGGTGTCTGTCTCCCATTTTAGCTCGGGTCCTCTACCAGAGGCCAGGAAGATTGAGGGTTCTGGGCAGTATCCGTGCCGTTCCCAGCACTGCGCTTTTCTGGACCGAAATATTCGATGTTGTTCCCGGGATCTGTTGCAACCACTCGTCGAGTTTGGGGGTCACTGCCCTTAGTGCTCCGACCACCACAGGCACGACTGTCACCTTTACCTTCCAGGCTCTCTCCAGCTCCTCTCTGAGCCCTTGGTATTTCTCGAGTTTCTCATGTTCCTTCTTTCTGATGTTTCCATCACTCGGGACCGCTACATCCACGACAACGGCTTTCCTTTCCCCTTTATCTATGACCACGATATCTGGTTGGTTGGCCATTACCATCTTGTCGGTCTGTATCTGGAAGTCCCACACGATCTTTGCTCGGTCATTCTCCACCACCTTGGGAGGTGTTTCCCATTTTGACCTTGGGGATTCCATTCCATACTCCGCACAGATGTTTCGGTAGACTATGCCAGCCACCTGGTTATGGCGCTCCATGTAGGCTTTCCCTGCCAGCATCTTACACCCTGCAGTTACGTGTTGGATTGTCTCAGGTGCCTCTTTGCACAACCTACACCTTGGGTCTTGTCTGGTGTGGTATATCCCTGCCTCTATGGCTCTGGTGTTCAGGGCCTGCTCTTGGGCAGCCAGGATGAGTGCCTCTGTGCTGTCCTTTAGGCCAGCCCTCTCTAGCCACTGATAGGACTTCTTGAGATCAGCCACTTCTGCTATGGTTCGGTGGTACATCCCGTGTAGGGGCTTTTCCTCCCATGATTGTCCCTCTTCCAGCACCTCATCCTCTGTTCCCCATTGACTGAGACATTCTCTGAGTACATCATCCGTTGGAGCCTTCTCTTTGATGTATTCATGGAGCTTGGATGTTTCATCCTGGACAGTGGCTCTCACACTCACTAGTCCCCGGCCTCCTTCCTTACGGCTTGTGTACAGTCTCAGGGTGCTGGACTTGGGATGGAACCCTCCGTGCATGGTGAGGAGGATATATATATATATATATATATATATATATATATATATATATATATATATATATATATATATATATATATATATATATATATATATATATATATATATACCTGTACATTGATACCTTGCCTTACAAACTTAATTCAAGCCGAGTATCCCAAATTTTAATTTCCCATAGGAACCCATTAAAATGGTAATAATCCGTTCCCAGGTCCCCATACAACATAATTTTCTACTTTCTAATTTTCGAAGCCTTAAAACTACACAACAAGTACCATATTTTATTCAGAATAAATGTGCTATGGTATTATAATTAAAGAAATAAACTGCACTATATAATAAAGTCGTTTTATTTACCTCTGTGATGATCGTTGATGGCTTGATGGAATGGAGTGGCCAGTTTCATCAGCATTAAACACTTGATGAGGAATGTAGCCTTCTTCTTTCACCATCTTGAGGAATGATCCCTTGTAGGTGCTTTCTCTGTGATAATTGTATCTAGTTCCTCATCAATTTAGTTCTGTTTAGCTGGGTTGATAGCTTTTTGCAGTGCAACTGATTGATGGGATATTTTAACCTTGCAGTCTACACTCTGCCTTTGAACTATCAAAGTTGAAACTCTCACTGTCGTCTGCCTGCCTCTTTAATGTTTAAACCACCCCCCACCCCCCTCACTGCTGCATTCTTGACAACAGTCGGCTGCCATTTTGTTGTTAGAAGAACGGGCTCGTTCGCGAACGACACAACACTCATTGAAGCAGCTCCGTGTGCGAAAAAAGTTCGTATGCCAAGGTAAAGTTTGTATGCCAAGGTAAAATGTTCATAAATGTAACATGCGTAAACCGAAAAGTTTGTAAACCAAGGAGTTCGTAAACCGAGGTATCACTGTATTTATAAATGTCTATCTATCGCTCTCTCTCTCGCTCTCTTTCTCTCTCTCTATATCTCTCAGACTCTCTCTCTCTCAGTCTCTCTCTCTCTATCCATCCATCGGTCCGTCCGCCCGCCCGCCCGCTAGCTAGCTAGCTATCCATACGCACACATATGCACACTCTTCCAATTCAATTTGTTTTCAAAAGCAGAAAGTAAATTGTCTTGACATTTTTGAGTATATCAAAGCCACCTTGTGTGCAGGTAGATATTGTACTTTCACATTACCTGACTGAACTCTGGCTGGGGACAGTAAAAGAAGATGCACGATAAAACTATAAGATAAGATAAGAAACTACTGTGCCGCATACACGTTGAAGTCATTCAGGACTTAAATTGTATCCTATTTGCTCCCAGCTTAAAGCCATCTTGCTCAAATGCCGCTATCATTATCTCGTGCGGTGCATCTGCTTCAGAGTGCTCCAAAGTGTTTGTGCAGCCGCAAAAACTTGAGGGATGCTTGAGGTTAGCAAAAATATAATTTGAGACAAATCGGCACATCTTGCAACAATCGGAAAACCCCAGATGGTGTACTTTTTTTTTTTTTTTTTACACGATTTTCCACTCATGATGATGACTGGCAAGGAGGCTATTTGTGGTCACACTATGACAGGTTGTAATGTGTTCAGCGTTATTCGCCGTACCATTTCATGCCTGTGATTGTACAATGAGACACTAACATATGTCTTTTATGAATCTTAAAACATATTTCTTCCTTTTAGAGATGTTTACGGCCTCCGTTGAGGTTTACAGTACTCTACCGATGTTGCGCTGCGTCCTTCTCTCAGTGTGTTGATCGTGAGGGTCATAACAAATCCTCATACAAATGACAAACACAGAAAACTGTCAGGCTTCAAAACTGAAAAGTACGCACGAAGAATTCAAAACACATTTTCGACATTTGGATCAACTTGCCGATGTGAGGTAAGAACACAACCTTTCTGCCCTTTTACCTTCCTCTCAAGCAAGGCCTCAGATGACCTTCGAATTAAACAATCTTCCCCTTGTCAAGAATACATCTGCGTCTTTATTGTGAGCAAAGGTCATCGGCAGCTGGCACAGAGAGGTCCAAAGCTGAAATAATCTTATCTCCCATCAGCTATAAATATTTGACAGAGACGAGGGGGAAGAGCCGTGAGGAGAGAAAAGGGATGAAGAGAAGAAGGGTCAGATGCTCGGTCGCAAAGGGCTTGGAAACATGGAACGTGACTTGGTCCATAAAAGTTGAATACATCCCAATCCTAGAAACAGACGTCAAAGTCATTTCAAGACCGAATCACTCCTTTGCACTATATGCTTCTCATCTCGATCACAAGTTCATTCTTCTCGTTGGAAACACAGGTGGATCCACAAATAAACAAAATAAAACAGTCTGGACAGCGTTTCTATTTGTGCAGCACTCCCATAACATTCCTAATCAAAGGAAACAACCCCCAAAACACTTTACAGGTGGTCTCTGTTAATGTGTTTGTGTGGGTGGATGACGGGGCCAGAGGCTTTGTGGGGGGGATACGATTCTATTCTTACAACCAACCACGTCAGAATGAAAAAAAAAAATATTTATTCCATATTACCAACTGACTTGTTCTGTTCCTTTTTTTCCAGCGTGTGGACCAAGCCTCACGCAAAAGGAGAAGATTATATGAAGGGTGGAAAAACAAAACTAATTAGTGCAGGGATTTCAACAAGGCAGTCCTGCTTAAAATGTAATTACATGGGTTTAGAGCACTGGCTCATGCGAGGGTGGCTGCAAAGCTCACAACGACTGACCAGCTCCCACTCCACTTTTTGCATGATAGCAAGGCTAAAAAATGCATTGCACATGTGATTATTTTACTTGTAAGCAACAGAAAACGTATTTTTCCCACTGAAAATTCATCTTGTCAAATGAAATAGTTTTCATTATTATTTGAGAAAGGATTGGATTTGATTAGCCTTTATTAGTCTCGCAATGGAGAAATTTACATTTCACAGCGACAAAATTATGAAAGTAAGAGAAAAGGAAAGGAAGAAGCAGAAAAACAAAATACAGAACCCGCTGTAAAGGCAGCCACTGTCGCAGCGCCATCTTGAAGTCAAGACAAAACCAAAAAATAAATACATAACAAATAATGTGACAGTCATTCAATCTCAAGCACTTTCTGCACGCTCTTTGTTGTATGAAGCAGTTCGAGATGAAAGAGGAGAGGATCAAAGCGTCCTTTTCGCCAATGGATCAGGGACATCATGCTGAAATGTGCACGTCTGCTCCAAGCTAAATGTCGAAAGCAAACACGAAGCAACCACTAACGAAAAGTGACTGTCTCACATCTCCTGTCCCACGTAGAACCGAGCTTCAATTGCAAGCCGTGACAGTTCCACATATGCATCGGCACTCGGCGCTGACGCTCCTTTCTTCTGATGAATGAAGAATATAGACACACAAAATGCTGAGAGAATAAATAAAGTTGTAATAGCTATAAAGACCCCCATAATCTCCCTGAAAAAAAAATCATAATTGCTTGCATGAGAGGAACTCTTGGTGATCTTTTTAGGTTTCACTTAAATTTGTTTCAGTCAGTTGTGAGAAAGACCCATAGAAGAAATGTCATTCCTCTCATCATCTCATAATTCATGGTGCGATACAGTGTTGCAATTTCCCAGAATCTGGCTTTCTGTACATACTCCTCGCAATACTGAGTAATGAATCACACTTTGAAGACACCCACTAAACCTTAGCAGTGATCGGGCTGTTTATTTTTCTTCCTTGCAAATTGAGCCAATAAATCAACTGAAAGCAAACATTTATTTTTCAAACCCAATGAAATGTTCCACATCTTAAAATCAAACTCTTTTAAAACACTACAACACAGGTAGCGACGTTTTACAAGGACATATTGTCGTTTAATCACCAATTAACTACTGTAAACTGTTATCTTTGCATGGATGCACCTTTGAACGCTATCACAGGTGGTAAAGCCATAAAATTAGGGTAGCTATTTGACTTTAGGCGGATAGCCATTTGAGAGGTCTGTATGAGGCAGAGGTGAAGGCTGTGCACCGAGAAAGCTGATAAGAGGAGTTCATCTTTCTCAGACCACTGACAGTTGCTGATGTGGCTTTTGCGAGCAAATGTTGTTGTTTTTTTCATCCATAGTCAAGTAAATGCAAATGGAATGTACGTTACTACGGCTGAGGTACACAGATTCAGGTCCTACACCAAATCATTCAATATTGTTATGACCAGTGAAAAGACAGGCAGTAAATGTGACGGCATTTGGGGAAGCCGAGTGAACTAATCTTGACCAACACATTTTCTTTGAGAGCACATAAAATGTAATTTAAAGGGGAAAGAGCAGATAAGAGCTTGCACCTTAATGTTGTTGTTGGGAGGAAGAAAACAAACAAAAAAAATCATTGGAACATCTGCTTCGATCGGCTGCTTTTAAAAAAGAAAGGCCCTGCCTCCTTATGCAATATCCCAGTAACACACCACCCATAAACTACTGTCTGTTTATTCCGTGGTTGTAAAAGAAAGGTGTGTTTCCTCTGCCTGGTTTACTGCAGCTTCTCTGTAGTCTGTCTATCTCTTCACGGTCCTTCGAGGGCTTTCTGTGGAAAAAAAAAGAATCAATTGCAAATGTTTGGGAATAAAAAGCAAACAAAAGCCACCACGCTTTCCATGGCCTATGTCCGATGTACTGTTAATGTAACGTATGATGGTGTTTCCAACCAGCCACATGATCCTATATCGTCCAGCACAAAAGAAAAAACATTGGCTTCTCTCGAGGTCTAGGCGTAAATCTTAACGTTTACAGCCTAAAACATCTCGAGTAAAACAAGACTTCATAACTTTAACGTCCCCCCTGACAATACATTTTGAACGTAGACCATCTTTCAGAAAATATCCCGCTCCATCTTCTGAACATCTCCAACTTGGCCACACGTGCTTTGGCTTCATTTATACAAAGGAGAGAAAGTGAGTCACCGGTTATTGGATGTGACAATAAGGCAGCCCACTCTCTTTTTAGTCAGCTCCTGTCTCAGAGGGAAACATCTCCAAGAGCAACACAAATGTGCAGATATTACAGCATTAACACAACATTACTGTGCCACAAACCTATTCAGATTGTATTGACAGCTAGTGAAAATATCCCCAGACAGCCCTAGAAGTGCAGAACACGACTTCCTCCTCCAGAGATCAAGGTTTGGAGAATGTAGAGCACACAGGCGGCGTGATTTTACAACAACAAAGTGCAGACATTGCAGTCTCTTGGATCACGCTTCAAAGACCAGCGTGCTAAACACTTGCAGGGAGAAATTCTTTGGATTCGTGGTCATTTGGAATGGAGGGAAAAGCGGAATTAGGGAGGAAGTAGAGGAGAAGTATGAATGCAGAGAAGAACAAGGAGTCCAATAGTAGAAACGGTCTGACTTTAAATGAGCGCGCTCGTAAAAATGTTGCCTTGGGAAATGTCTCACGTCCAGATGGTGATGTTCACATGACGCTACAAAGCAGAGTTTATTTTTTCGTTCCGATTTGAAAAACGCGAATGGCCCCTCGGTCTGAGAACATGAATTGGAGTTTAATCCATGGGGTCGATCCCTTCGCCCCATTATCCTGGTTTGATCCTGTCTCA
Organism: Hippocampus bargibanti; assembly: GCF_051943395.1. NCBI lineage: Eukaryota > Metazoa > Chordata > Actinopteri > Syngnathiformes > Syngnathidae > Hippocampus > Hippocampus bargibanti. The sequence continues at coordinate 1,320,499 of NC_142739.1, read as the reverse complement.
TAAGAAAGCCCGCATATACGTACGCTGTTGCTATTGGAAATAAAAATAATCCAGTCTAAGTCTCTGGTGTCATGTGGCTCCGAATGACCCAACACATGAGATACGTGTGCTGATTTAGCTGCTCTAAAGGTCCATCCTCTGCCAGAAACTCCACTCTGTGTCTCATCAGGTGGCTCAGTCCACTTACTGAAAACTCTGGCACTACGTTTCAGGGCTGCTGGATTAGTGGTACTGGCATCAACATCTAAGGGCCAATATAAGACGAAATCATAAAAGTTCCCCTAGGAAAGTGAGAGCCAACCATGTGGGTTAAGGGTTTATTTTGTTTTGTTATGAAATTAATGACAGATTGGGACACAGCAACATGAAAATACTATATGTGCTGTCCCGCTGCATTTTCTCTCCTTATAGCAAGATTAATGATAAAAGAAAAAAAGTCACATAAAGAGTTTTTTTATTGCTCGGTTGTTTTCCTTAAGACAACGCCTGCATTTAAATTAAAACAATAATTGGATTAAACGCAACAGTGTGGAATAGTCCTTGTTGATAGTCTCAATGAGACCCTTCACAAAAAAAGTCCTTTACTTAATTAAAACAGTTTCATATGATTAAAATATGGTAACATGATATATTTTATAGTTAATTGTTTATGAGGAGAAGAGGGGGAATATTACATTGTACACGATCAAATGAAAGACTTTTTTTCCCACTGAGTTAGCTTGTTGTCCCTGGGTTGAGATGCTGGATATTCTGGCTGCCTCCCATACTGCAAAGATATGCATGTTAGGATAATTGAAGACTCCAAATCGTCAATACAATTCACTTGGGATATCGGCTCCTGCACACCGGTTATTTAAATAAGGATGAATATTAAACGAGCAGTTGGAGCAGGGACTCGGAAAAGACCTGTAAAATCTATGTTTTTTTCAATTGTACCTCTAAATAATACGCTCACACGTTTTTAGTTCAACGGGTTGAATGATAAATTATAGACCTGCTTAGGTTATGTTTGAAACGATCACTGGTTAAGTTTTTGAGAGGTGGTGGGTCTTTGCCTTAGCCATCATTCGTACTGTAATTTAGGTCGTACAAATGTTTAATAATAATAATAATAATAATAATCTTCTTCTTTTCCTTTCGGCTTTCCCCCTGAGGGGTCGCCACAGCGAATGAATGTCCTCCATCTATCCCAGTTTTGTGCATCCTCTTCTCTCACACCAGCTACCTTCATGTCCTCTTTGACCAGATCCATAAACCTCCTCTTCGGTCTTCCTCTCGGTCTCCTGCCTGGCAGTTCAAGACTCAGCATCCTTATCCCTATATAGTCACTCTCTCTCTCCTCTGGACATGTCCAAACCATCTCAGTCTGGCCTCTCTGACTTTCTGTCCAACGCCTCTAACATGAGTTGTCCCTCTAATGTACTCATTCCCGATCCTATCCAACCTGGTCACTCCCAAAGAAAACCTCAACATCTTCAGCTCTGCTACCTCCAGCTCTGATTCCTGTCTTTTCTTCAGTGGCACCGTCTCCAGTCCAAACACCATGGCTGGTCTCACCACTGTTTTATACACTTTTCCTTTCATCCTAGCTGAAACCCTTCTATCACACATCACACCTGACATTTTTCTCCAGCCTGCCTGGACACGCTTCTTCACCTCTTTTCCACACTCTCCATTGCTCTGGACAGTTGACCCCAAGTACTTAAAATCCTCCACCTTCTTTATCTCTTCTCCCTGCAGCATCACTCTTGCACTTGGTACCCTCTGATTCACACACATCTATTCCGTCTTGCTGCGACTGATCTTCATTCCTCTCCTTTCCAGGCCATATCTCCACATCTCTAGTTTCTCCGCCACCTGTTCCCTGTTCTCGCTATAGATCACAATGTCATCTGCAAAAATCATGGTCCAAGGAGATTATTGTCTAACATTGTCTGTCAGCCTGTCCATCACCAGAGCAAACAAGAAGGGGCTCAGAGCTGACCCCTGGTGGAGTCCCAACTCCACCTTGAATTCCTTCGTCACACCGACAGCACACCTCACAACTGTCTTACAGTCATGATACATGTCTTGCACCGCTCTGACACACTTTTCTGTCACTCCAGACTTCCTCATGCAATACCACAGCTCTTCTCTGAGCACCCCGTTGTACGCTTTCTCCAGATCTACAAAGACACAATGCAATTCCTTCTGACCTTCTCTGTGCTTCTCTATCAGCATTCTTAAAGCAAACACTGCATCTGTCGTACTCTTTTTTGGCATGAAGCCATACTGCTGCTCACAAATGTTCACTTCTGCTCTTAGTCTTGCTTCAACTACTCTTTCACAAAGTTTCATTGTATGGCTCATCAACTTTATTCCTCTGTAGTTAGTACAACTCTGCACATCTCCTTTGTTCTTAAAAATGGGCACGAGTACACTTCGTCTCCATTCTTCAGGCATCTGTTCACCATCTAAGATCTTGTTGAATAACCCACTCAGGAACACCACCGCCACCTCTCCAAGACACTTCCATACTCGGTAAATCATCAGGCCCGAGTGCCTTTCCCCCCCTTTATCCTCTTCAGCACCCTCCTCACTTCATCCTTGCTAAAGTTTGCTATGTCTTGGTCCACAACAGTCACATCTTCTACTCTTTGTTCCTTCTCATTTTCTTCATTCATCAATTCTTCAAAGTACTCTTTCCATCTTGCCATCACACTACTGGCACCTGTTAATACATTGCCATCTCTATCCTTAATCACCTTAACCTGCTGCAAGTCCTAACCATCTTTGTCTCTCTGTCTCGCCAGCCTGTTAAGATCAGTCTCACCTTCCTTGCTGTCCAGCCGAGCATACAAGTCATCATAGGCCTCCTGTTTGGCATTTGCCACCTTTACTTTAACCGTGCGCTGCATCTCCTTGTACTGCTGTCTACTCTCGTCCGTCCTCTCAGTGTCCCACTTCGTCTTTGCTAACCTCTTTCTCTGTATACCCTCCATGCAACACTCTTCCTTTTTCAACTTCCACCATTCTGTCCTCACTTCAGCCTTTGGTTTCTTCATCTTCCTCACTGCTAGCGTCATCTCACACACCACCAACCTATGCTATCTGGCTACACTCTCACCAACCACTACTTTGCAGTCACTGATTTCCTTTAGATGGCGCCGTTGACACAAAATGTAGTCTACCTGTGTACTTCTGCCTCCACTCTCATCGGTCACCCTATGTTCCTGTCTCTTCTGAAAGAAAGTATTCACAATAGCCATTTCCATTCTCTTAGCAAAGTCAACCACCATCTGTCCTTCAACATTCCTCATCTGGAGTCCAAACCTGCGAATCACCTCCTCATCATCTTTGTTTCCTGCGCCAACATGTCCATTGAAGTCTCCACCAATTACAACCCTCTCACTTCTCAGGATGTTCTGTATGACTTCATCAAAGTCCAAAGTCCAACCAATATTTCTCATTCTCCGCCAGCTCACATCCTACTTGTGGGTCATACCCACAAACAACATTGAACATCACACCTTCAATTTCTAGCCTCAGACTCATCATTCTATCTGATACTCTTTTTACTTCTAAGACATTCCTAACAAACTCCTCTTTTAAGATAACCCCAACTCCATTTCTCTTTCTGTCTTCACCATGATAGAACAACTTAAACCCTGACCCTAAGCTTCTAGCCTTGCTCCCTTTCCACCTGGTCTCCTGGACACACAGTTTGTCTACCTTCCTTCTCTGCATCATGTCAACCAGATCTCTACCTTTACCTGTCATTGTTCCGACATTCAAAGTTCCTACTCTTAGTACTATACTCTTGGCATTCGATTTCTCACTTTTCCTCCGGGCACACCTCCCTCCTCTCCTTCTTCGACCAACAGTAGTCCATTTTCCACTGGCACCCTGAAGGTCAACAGTACCAATGGCGGCCGTTGTTAACCCGGGCCTCGATCGATCCGGTATGGGATTCAGAGGTTTGATTCGCATATTTGTTTTGGCAACATTTTTTACGTCGGATGCCCTTCCTGACACAACCCTCTGTATTTATCCGGGCTTGGGACCGGCACAATAAGACACTGGCTTGTGCCCGCTTGTGGCTACAATACTACTACTACTACTACTACTACTACTACTACTACTACTACTACTACTACTAATAATAATAATAATAATAATAATAATAATAATAATAATAATAATAATAATAATAATAATAATACATTTCATTCATTTGGGCCTTTCAAAAATCCTCACATAATTGATCGATTCGGGCAATTTTTGATGATGTGCTTGCAGTTAAAATGCATGTTGGTGAAGTTATTAACCCAGAATTGACATTTGGAGATTCACATTTACTGTAAATTAAAATAAAGAGGTTTTAATTCTGCTTGGGATTTTTTTCTCTTAAAGAAATTGGAGGCTACAGTTTTAAATGCTTCAACATCTGGTGTCTTCAAATTTGCTAATTTTCAAATGTTGTCTAGGTTGAACTGGTGTCATTGAATTTGAGTACCAGCGACCAAAACATCATCAATTGTGTAAGATTATTTCATGTGGATGACTGGCTAACCTGACGTGAAGGGGTTGTAGGTGCTAATCTCAACTCTGGCCTTCCTGTGTGGTGTTTCTGTGTTCTTAAATTTTGTTACCATTGTCAACTGAAGTGGATATCCCTTGAAAAAACAAAATAAGTACCGACATATGAATTGAACGCAAGCAACTGAATGAAAACTAAAATACACTTTTTTTTCCAAATGGCATGATTAAAACATTGGAATTGCATTATTTCTTTGGATTGTTTTTGGTTTCTAAGATAAAATTATGTTCATGTGATTTTTTTTTGCGTGTGTGTGCATGTGTCAGTGCATGTCACTATGCACACTTAAAACTTCAATAGCAGCATCTATTTGTAGGAGGAGCACATTTCTTTCTGTTATATGGGAATATAGACTCCATGCTTCCAATTTTTCATTTAGCAACTTTTCAAGCATGTATTCCTTCATGTTTAATTGCATGCACGATTGTAGATCAATCAAAGAAAAGCTCAGCATCGAGTGTGGCATGTTTCAAATTCCCTCCTGCTGGTTACAAATGGCCGCCTACGCTTATTACAAGTTAACTGAAACCTTGTTTGAAATTCCCAGTTCAACTTTTCCAGCTATGTCCTCCTAATTAGCCTTGCAATGAGTGCCATTAAATGTGGGGTTTGGAATAGCTGACCCAAAGAGCTACTTGAATTCCCCACGGGACACCAACATTCAGAGCCTGGGAATCCCAGGATGGAACTACTCGGGGGGTCATGCTGCTGAAGATGGGAATTGATGAGTTATTCGCATCTGTTATCAGATGTATTTTGACATCATTTCAAAGTGTCACCAAAGTATGACTGTTTCACAGAATCTGGCTCTCAACCACTTTCCATACTTGGTCCTCAGTGCTTCTTGAACCTGTGACGGGAATAGTTGTATACTTTTTTTCCCCCGTTGTGTATCTATCCACCAGGATGGAGCAATTGGCCTCATTGAACCCCTGGAGCCCAACCCACATGATTTTCGGCAAAAAGCTGGCCACACCTTGGACTGGCTAACCACAGATTAAAGAACTAATCATAAGGAGGCACACGTTTGAGGAATAATCAACAACAATCAGGCACAAGGGTGCAAAAAGTCATGGGCACAAGGGTCTGGAGATAAATCAATTCAGTTTGTGCTAAATTAACTTGGAATTTTAGAACCCCCGTCCCCTCTCAATTGAAACTGAGAGAGAGAGAGAGAGAGAGAGAGAGAGAGAGAGAGAGAGAGAGAGAGAGAGAGAGAGAGAGAGAGAGAGAGAGAGAGAGAGAGAGAGAGAGAGAGAGAGAGAGAGAGAGAGAGAGAGAGAGAGAGAGAGAGAGAGAGAGAGAGAGAGAGACAGACAGACAGACAGAGACAGAGTAAGACAGAGACAGGCAGAGAGATCAAAAAGATGGCTGATTAGAATTATCAGAACAAGATGGTGCATCTGGAATGGAGTCATGCTGTATTTTTTTAATGAAAAATACCGCCGATTGTATTGGACATATTCATTTGATTATAATCCAGATATGCTATGTGGTTTCTCTTTACAGTGATAGACTATTGTTGTTGAGAAAAAAGGAAAGGAAATATAATTAGACTATAAAATGGATGAAATGTCTTCTAATAAATGCATTCAATGAAAATGAAATAAACAGAGAGAACTTGGCTGCAACAACAGTTACACAATTTGAAATTAGGAGACCCTTTTTTGAAAATGTACCGTTTGGTATGTCTCCGGTCGCACAAATCTCTACTCACATTGAATTCAACCAATGTCAGCATTTCACAAGAGACCTAAATACAGCAAACCTCAGATGATTAATGGTGCATGTGTTTTGCTTTTCTTTTTGTCTTTTGTGGCTGTTTTTGTGACGCCTTTTCCGTTCAGTCTCAAGATCTGCAATGCAGCTCTACTCCCATGACGCCTTTGTCATCAGGTCAAGTAAAGACTTCTTGTCTTCTTGTTTTGTGTGTTTCAATATGTGAAGTTGGCACTCTGAGAAGAATGGTGAATCAATCGACATATTATAAAGAAACATGTCAGGTAAATGAACTTATCTCCTCACAAATCATGAAATTTGCTCTTTTGTGTTATATTATACTCTTTGGCTTGAGTGAAAACAAATTCCCAAGAGCATTATATGTAAAGCCTATCTGAAGTACTTTGAAGGCTGCCTCAATGGAGGGAGCAAATTCTCGCAGCAATCCTGATCTCTCTGAAGTGAATTATAACATTACAGTTACATTGGAGCAGTTACGGCAATTTCCCTCGTGCGGTTTCACAGCTTCCAAAAACACAAGCAGACAGTGTCATTACCACACTTTAAGACAGCCTTATTGAACACCACAGCTTCCCTTTTCACTGCATTTCTACTACAAATACACAGATCACCGCACAAGGTTAAGAAAGCAGAGCCTGTGTATTTTGGCAATTGGAAAATATTCTGAAGCAGCAACATATCTGCTATATTTAGGCTTTGATAGCTGAGAGAGCAGCAGGAACCAAGGCCGATGTCAGTAGGAAGGAAGGACAAAGTAGCTCCAGCTTGCAAAGGTGATGCGAGGGATGCAAACCATATGCTTGCAGCTCCTGTGAATGAATTTCAACGTCCCAAAAACTCTGCGGTTTGGTCTCAGAAAGACTGATTCCAATAAAAAATGAACATGATAAAATTCACAGGAAGTATTCCAGCTGAATGAGTTGTGTCCATCTGCCAAAAAGTGACAAAAGTGACAATAACATCTCCCTTTTCATGCTGCACGGTTTGTCTGGCAGATTTACAGCCCAACGCCGAAGCAGCATCTGGCCGTGCAACACGGGAGTGAAGCTAATCTTGTTTACATTCGATCTGCTATTTCCTTCTCTCTGAAGCCTTGGAAGAGCAACGTCATGTTATACTTTATTGAAATTGTTGTAGAGAAGGGCCTACTGGCAGGATGCAGCCAAAGGGTTTTGCGGCCAGGCCAAGAATGCCTGTAGCAAAACGCAATAGATACAGCCGATATATTCTGAACATGCCGTCTTCTCGAATAACAATAACTCAAAACCGCAAACTCCAGGAGAAAGGAAGAAAACGTACTTTCTCTGTCCATCTTGATTCAAGCGTGTGTTGAATATGATGAAATGCAACAGTTACATGTGTGTGCCTGTCAATGTCGGTGTTTTAATTGAGAACATTGTGTTGATCTATCGCATTCATAGCTCAGAGTAACAACATATCATTATAGGGTCGTGAGGATTTGCTTTTAATTGATACTGGGAAGCACGATAACCATGACTTGGCTTGGCTTGAAATTGTCATTGAAAGTGGACATTGTGCTGAACACGGACTGCTTTTAGGTCCAAAGCAAGTTTCTTTGTGATGATGGGAAACGTTTTGACTGCGACTTTAGTTGGGCTAAAAAAACATTTTGCTGATAGTCACTTTTTTTCGGTATATAGAGGAAGAAAAATGTTGGGGAATGTTGTCAAAATGAAGAGAAGCGCTATCTGCTGTTTTTTGGATTGGCTCAGTGGTAAATTCCTCAAAATGTTCGAGACTGTAAGTTTACCATGTAAAATCTTTAAAGGCAGCTGCACTGTAGGTCAACAATAAGAATCAGGGGGGGGGGGGGGGTATCTTTTCACTTTAAGCCAATTCGGTCAAATAGGAGCCTGAACATGTGGCCGCTAATCAGTAGCAATCTTGCATTACAGCGCACATGCCTCACCATATTAAACAGATGACGTTGTGTTGGAGAGAGCGTGAAGTACTTATTGTGCACTTAAATCTCACATCGAAAGTTCATCCCCCCCATACACACAGACACACGCACACACACACGCGCACACACACACACACACACACACACACACACACACACACACAAACACACGTACACACGCAAAGTAGAATATACAGGAACACATAACCATCAAAAATGTTACATACTTCCTCATTAAATAACATGAGAATGTCCCTTTGACAATTACTCATGAGGCCACGCCTTCTGTTCTAATTTGACCTGCTACTTTGGGGTTCAGGGGTCACTCCTAAAGACTTTCTCTGACTCTGTGGTGGCCTCAGCCATCCACTATGGAATTGTCTGCTAGTCAGGCAGCATCACCGCCCGGGACAGGAAAAGACTGGAGCGCCTTGTCAAGAGGGCCAGTTCTGTCGTGGGCTGCTCACTGGACTATCTGGAAGAGGTGGGCAACAGACGGACGCTAGCTAAACTAAAAGCTATGATGGAGGGCTTCACAGGCCCACAGTTTTGCTATTAGTCTTTGTTGTCCTCTATTGTGTTGCTAAAATAGTGACTCCTTCTCCAACAGACACACATACGCACACGCACACACACACACACACACGCACACACACACACACGCACACACACACACACACACACACACACACACACACACACACACACACACACACACACACACACACACACACGCACACACACACACACAGTTGTTGATTTTTTTTCTCCACATCTAAACATGACAGTTGTTTCAGATGTTCATTTGTAAATTGTTGATTCCCACCATTTTGCATGCAAAAACAGAACTGACTGGAACGATCTCTTTCAGGGACATGCGAGAGCACAAATAGACAAGAGAAAACATTGAGCAGACCTAGTTTGAGGGTCATCACGAAGCCCTCATTTGAAATCCAAAAGCCCAAGGATCATATCAATCCAGCCCAGGTCATCAACACCTATAAGCGGCATGTACCTACAGTATATATTGGACATGAAGTAAAACCAAATAGGGGTTTGAAACTTTGGGACATTCACAACCTTATTTATTTAAAATTATTTTGACAGCAATTGTGCTTTTTTTCATTCACCAAATCAGTTATTGGAGGTACCATGCCGGAAAAAAAGACCATCCAGATGTTTTTTAACTTCCAAGTATTCCACCTCACCAAAAATACATTAGTTCTTTTCATGGCAGGAGTATGTCATCATTCTAAAGATTGAGGCATTAGCAGTACCAGAACAAGCTGCCCTTCCTGGCCACCTGACCCAAGTGCGTCACTTGCACTTATACGTCGCCCTTGTGAACTCATACTTGGCAAAGGTTACTGTTAAGAGGTGCCACAAGCAGCCAAGTGCCTGAGCAAAAGCCTGGAGACACTACAAAAGTGACAGGCATGTATTTAAATGGACCAACATGACATGTATTATATGCACCCACCCCGCCCAACCCCGTGCCCCCAAACATGGTCAGAGACTTTATTGTAGGAAGGAAGCCGTTGCTTCAGTCATACTGGGAGAGCAATACAAAGGCCACCGCCATATTCACCTCGCATCTAGTTCCGAACCAGCTGTGGCTAGCCATAAATGAAAACTATGGTTCTGAGAACACCTCCCTCAGGTGCCATATGGTCTTTGACTTCTTTCTTTTGCCAAAACTCCCTTAATTCCTTCCCACTATTCATGGGAGTTTATGTCTCGTACTGCAGCTGCGCTGATGCAATGATGACAGAACAATGATGCCAACTGCAGCCACAAGTTTGGCCACTTTTAAATCTGGTGAAAAAGTAAGCTGGTGAATAGTTCAGATCCAAGTGACAACCCATAGTCGGTACCTTGAAAAAAAACAAGATTTTCAGTAACAAATGAGAGCAAAGTACAACAGAAGAGTGTGTTCCTTTTACGGAAACTAACTTTCAAGCCAAAGCTGTGCAATCACCACATTAAAGGGCTCCCATTCTTTAGACAACCACTGGTATGCAGTGTGAATGCCAGGATAGTGTGTTTCATTACAATTCTTGGTTGTTTTTTTATGTTGACCCGGAAAATTAACTTACAACAGGCTCAAGACAAGATGCAACTTGGAAAAGAGCATTGCAGCAAATTGCTTTTATCAAAAACACGCACGAGAGCTGTTTACTTTGGGTGATCTCATAAAAAAAGCTCATGCTGAGAATGTTTCGGTGAGTTCATGTGGATAAAAGACCACAATAAAGCTCAATACAAGTAACTAAACCACATGAAGAGGGTACACATTTGATTTCCATCGAGACCATTTATTTATCACTTAATGCTTGTATCTTTGCAAAATATATATTTTTTCCAACTCAAGCTCAAAAAATTGGCTCGTGACTGCTCATTATCATTGTTCCAATCTTTAAGGATAATGAAGCACATAAAACATTGTAAATGACATCCTCTGTGACCATGTGCTGAATGTGCCTTTCAAAGCCAAGCACAATATGTTTGTTTTAGTTGTACAGCACATGATTTGGGTGAGGAAGAAACTATGCATAAGTAACCTGAAAAATAGTAGCATGAACAGACTGACTGTCATGATCTGGTTGGCGACCAACGGGGGGCGCTGCCGGCCCCGCCTACACCTGCACAGGTGCTGGTCGTCCCGATCAGATTGGCGACCAGCGGGTAGCGACGTCAGCCCTGCCTGCAGCCTCGCAGGTGCTGGTCGTTTAATCATTGACACTTAAAAGGACACCCGGCACGACCATCCGGGGCCGGTTCATTCTGTCACAGTATGCAAGGTGGTGATGGCGGGTGCGGATCCCAAAAAGCAGGCAGGAGGGAGCAGGAGGTTGTTTGACAAATTGTATTAAAATAAAGTCAGCAGGAACAAAATGTAAAACATCAAAATCATCTGAATGGAAAAAATACAAAGTAGCAAAAGAAGACCAAAAGTAAAAGTCCGCCAAGGTTAAACAAACACATACACAATGCATGCAGCAACCAAGCAGCAAACAAACAATGAACCGGCACTGGATGGTCGTGCCTAACCCTAAATCGGTTGTGAGCTAATCACCGGGTACACAGAAACCAACAACTATTTGCACTCATGCTCACATCAACGGATACTTTTGAGTGTTCAATCAATTTAGAATGTGGAAGGAAACGAGAGGACCCTGAGCAAACCCATGCAAATACAGGGAGAACATGCGAACTCCACACAGGAAGGACAGAGTGACGATTGAACTTGGGACCTCTGCACTGTGAGGTCGATACACTAACCACTGGCCGTCACTGACAAAACAGTTAGAATAATATAAGCAACTATGGAAATAATTCCAATGGCCCCACTTGCTCCCTGTGCTTCGCTCCAGTCCCGCCTCAGTCGAATATGGTTCTTGCAAGTCACATTCTTTATGGATCTCTTTAAATCACCAATATCTTTGGAAATATTGATAAGTTTCCAAAAAGGAAAGGGATGTGGCCAGGTGAGTAATGGGTCACTCATGCTCTGTAGACCACCCACTCATCAGAGATCAGCAGCGGGTAGAGTAAGTTTGGAACTATTTGGCACTCTCATTTTAAATTGCTCGTTTTTTTCCCTCTGACCCATGTTGCTCAAGATATCATTACAGTATGTGGTCTCCCAAGGGTATTTCGTCTTGTGACTTTCTCAGTGGAGAGGTTAAAGGTCGAAATCAAGCTGACTGGTCAACCACTTTCAGGATTATAGGGATCTTAACACAAGTGTCAGTTTTACACTTTATTAATGTTGCGCGTGCTCTGCATGTCCATTTAATAATGAGTAACCAAGAACTGAATGTTCCACCTTAAGCATATTTCACAAATTCCCCTGGTTTTAAGAAGTAGAACCGCTCATCAGCTGGAAACAGTTGGCCAGTGGTGTCCACGGGGAACTAAAGCATCGTTTTGGCCCCCCGCAGAGGAAAACAGTCATTAGACATGAGCAGCAGCAATGATAAAACCATAAGGGGAAAAATGAATTGTTCTTACTCACTAGCAAAGCTTCCTCCACAAATCTAGTTGAACCACTGAAAAAAATGCGGATTAGCTCTTTTATTAACGGCAGTTTTTTTGGGTTTGACAACATTAAGACATGTGAAGCATATTAGGCCATTGTGTGGATGCACAATGTAGTTGAAAGTGGTGTTTAAAAAAATAAATAAAGAATTAAATTCTAATGCATCCCGATTTGTTTGAAAAGGTTAATTCAGTTCCAGCAGACCCACCGGAGAATAAAATCATTTGTCATAATCCCCAAGAGAGACCTTTTTTTATTATGTTGACTTTTCAATAGTTGTCGAAGGCCCAGAGGAGTCAAACTTACCGTCAAATGGCCAGCCAGACCAGATTAGGCATTTTCGCATGACCTCCCTTGTAACAAAGTATATTCCCAGCTTCCATCTCCCTGGTGATTTTGCTCATAAGTGCAGATATCACAGGCTCCTCAAGGTTAATTTGAGGATGAAGGCTGTCTCATCTGTATGCAGTAAAAACGTTGATTCAATGTTCAACTTTGAAACATTGAGAGGAAACACCAGTTACATAAGTTATCGCTGCATAAACTGATACCGTCACTTGTGAATGTACGTTTCTCTGTTATTGGTGCTTTTTAATAAACGCAGTCAGGAAAATTACATTTCTGCAGGATGCGGACCATGTGCCATATGCTTAAATGGATCTGAAGATGACCATGCAAAGTACATGTTTCCCCTTTCTGTCCACATCTCGGTGTCAGCGAGGGTCACAACCTCTACAGGGACATCTAAGCATATACCCTGTAATCAGTCAAACCCTTTAACAACTCAGCAGGTTGCCGATCTATCAGTGTTGAAATTTTGCGCTAAGAACGGACATTTTGTAATAATGTATTAGTCACACAGGTGCACAACCACACAAGAGTTACAATGACAGATTGTGAAGGATAGACAAAACGGCATGAAAGACTGGGATATACCATTAAAGGATGAGCAAGGTATCAAGCTAGCTAAGCGCTCCAATGAGAATCTGCACTTCATTAGTGGGTAGAATAGGGAGCTGGGGACAACCATTTGGAGCCAAGTACTTTGAGGCTCTGGAACAGCTCATAAAAGTCATAGCCAAGAAACCATACATGTTCACTGCAACAAGCACAAGTAAGTGAGTGAGGCAATAGAACTTGAATCAGAAAAATGACTAAAGGTATTTAAAGGCTGAAATAACATTGCAATGATTTGTGTGTGTGTGTGTGTGTGTGTGTGTGTGTGTGTGTGTGTGTGTGTGTGTGTGTGTGTGTGTGTGTGTGTGTGTGTGTGTGTGTGTGTGTGTGTGTGTGTGTGTGTGTGTGTGTGTGTGTGTGTGTACACAGCATTATGTACTTTGTATGTACAAAATGTAATGTCTGCACCTCTGTTGGGTTTTGGTGGGAGTTGAGAGTTGTAGGAAGCAATATAGCAGTCAGGGCAGGTGGTGGAGTGCATTGGCTGCTGAACGTTTTTAAAGGCCTCCCAAGATAATAATGAATTTTCTACAAAAACGTCCTCGGGGCCTGAGAAGTCTCTTGACTCCACAATATCTGAATATCCAGATCCCAGACTTCGCAGTAGGGCCGGAACTGCTCTGGTTGACTTGAACTGCAACACTGCAGGGTGGGACCTTAAGGGCAACGGGTCAACATAACTTCAGCAGTGACCCAGCTGTTTTAGCTCAGGGAGTGCGCATGAAACAATCCCTATACAAATATTTACTACAGTATATATAGTATATGAACTTAGTGACCTAAGTAAAGTGAATAACAGATCACAATACCACAAACACTGAACTAAGAAATTAATTACGATGAGAAATGACAGCATGGGCTAAATAATCTTTGTCTTTGTGTTGTCATATTACTTGTTATTTCTTTTCTTTTTTTTTACTTCAAGATGGCCAGCAGCTCCTGTATTTCGTTTTTCTACTTCTTCCTTTCCATTCCTCTTCCTTTCATAATTTTGTTGCTGTTAAATGTAAATTTCTCCACTGCGTGACGAATAAAGGTACATCCAACCCACCACAATAATGTGGTTCTGGAATGAAGAGTGATCGTGAAGGAATAAGTAATGAGTCAAGTAATAGACAAGTTAACTTTTTCAAATGGGCTCAATTTGAAATAAACTGAAACCAAGACATCAAACATGCAGTCCTGAATTGAACAAATCGCAAACAAATCGGAGGAGGAGGGCAGTCCACAAGGGAGCTCCCAAAGCTGCACCATATAAGCCTGAAAGAGGACATCAAGATGAGATGTAGCCGGTCCCTGAACTATTTAAAAACCAAACGACAGCCAGATGATGAAGCTTGTCAGTATTGGCAATATATTACTAGTCCTTGGCTTCATACATCTTACAGTTGTATTGTGTTTAAAAAATGGCATACGTGTACTCGTGGGAACATGTCAAATTGAATGATTTGGAAGAATACAATGACTTTAGCTTTATCCAAGAACTCGTCCCATTGAACAGCATCTGTCTATGGAAATATACACTAGATCAGGCCAGGCCAACCCGCGGCTCCCGAGCCGCATGCGGCTCTTTGGCTGATTTCATGCGGCTCTTAAGGGGCCGGCTCTTAAGGGGCGTCCACATGACAAGCGTAAAAAATGTTTGGCGCTGGCGCTGCCATTCATCCTCTATGTACTGTAATTTCGCAACCATAGCGCACGCTGCACATTTTGGAGAAAATGTAAGACTTTTAAGGGGGTCTGAGAGTCGTGAAGACTTTTAAGTGCACCTCATAGTCGTGAAATTACGGTATCAAGCTGACCATGTGACATTAACACGCATGTGCATGAGATGAAAATCAATCATTTATGTCGTAAACCATGGGTAGCCAACCAGTCAGAGACTCGACACGAATTGTTAACGACGTAAACAATTCATTTGCGTCAAGTTCGCTCTCAAAATGGCAGGGAAAAAATGCACAGCAAAACGAAAATATGAAGACGAACACAGGACATTTTTAACAGAGTGGGAGAGTTTATATTTTTTTGTTGAGCGTAAGGGCAAGCCATTCCGCCTTATATGTCAGGCGTCATTGGCGCATTTCAAAGCGTCAAATCTTCAGCGCCACTTCAGCTCACTGCATGCGAACATCGACCAAGAATTCCCGAAAGGGACTGAACTTCGCAAGCACAAGTTGGTCACTTTAAAAACTCAGACTGAAAAGCAGATAATTTTTTCCCGAAAATTTACAAAGCACCCGAGACCGTAACGCTTGCATCATACCAACTGGCTTGGAACATTGCAGTCTAAAAAGCCATAGAACGAAGGGGAGTTTATTAAGAAATGCCTGAGTGACGCTTTTGAAATCTTGTCTCCTGAAAACGACAAACTAAAACAAATGGTAGCAGATGTCCAACTGTTGAACGCAGAATTTCAGACATTAGCACCGCTATTGAATCACAGCTGCACTCTGACCTTCAAGCATGTGAGTATTTTAGTGTCGCATTGGATGAAAGTTGTGACATACAAGACAAGCCTCAGTTGGCAATATTTGCACGGTCTGTGACAAAGGATTGTGTGCTCAAAGAACAACTCCTTGATATTGTGCCATTAAAAGACAGAACCCGTGGCATAGATGTGAAGGAAACAATGATGGCTGCATTTGCGAAAGCAAATCTGCCCATATTAAAAACTGACTGCAATAGCCACGGATGGAGCACCTGCCATGATCGCATCTGTGAACGGGCTTGTCGGGCTGTGCAAAGCTGACCAAACATTTCCTGAGTTTTGGAATTTCCACTCCATCATCCACAGGGAGCAACTCGTGTCTAAATTATTGAATTTAGAGAATGTCATGAAGCCTGTGATGGAAATCGTCAACTACATCCGCACTCATGCGCTTCACCACAGACAATTAAAGAATCTCATCGCTGAGCTGGACCAAGGGCTTCCAGGTGACCTGCCGCTGCACTGCACTGTGAGGTGGCTGTCAAAAGGCAAAGTACTCTCTTGCTTTTTTTGAGCTGTTGGATGGCGTGAAACTGTTCATGGAAGAGAAAGACAAGGACTATTCCGTGCTCCCAGACCACGAGTGGATTGTGGATCTGGCTTTTTTGGTCGACATGCTGTGTCACTTGGACAAACTGAACCTTACCCTGCAGGGTAAGTCAAAAATTCTGCCTGACTTGGTGCAAAGTGTGTTTGCGGTTGTCAACAAACTGAAGCTGTTCAGGGCGCATATTCAAAAGGGATATTAAATACATTTTTCCACTCTGCTAAAAGCCAGCGGGCAAGTCACCAGCGCCGCCCTGGGTAAGCAAAGAGCCAGATATGCAACACTGGTTGAAAACTTGCACGAAAACTTTGTGACCCGATTCCGTGGTCTACAACGGAAAAGGCCGCAGATTACGTTCCTTTAATGCGGAGACGGACTGTTTGAAAGCCCCGCTAGTCACAGATGAAGCTGCGGCTGAGTTAGAGATGATCGATCTTTGTGAGGAAGATCAATTGAAACCTGTTTTAAGGGAAGGGACCATCGAGTTCTGGAAACGCGTGCCAATGGAAAAATACCCCAATGTCAAACCGGTTGCGCTTAAGATACTGTCAATGTTTGGTCAACATACCATCTGCAAGTCTGTGTTTTCTACCCTGAAACATGTGAAATCAAAGCATCGATCGGTTCTGACTGACACTCATGTCAAAGAATTGCTTCGAGTGGCAACAACAGAATGCGAGCCAGATTTAATGAGGATTGATATCCCTGCAGATATGTTCTACAACCTTTGAGTGGACGAAGATAAATGTATGCGTCAGGGCCGTCTTTGCTCTTGAGTTCAAGCAAGACTAATAGCAGTACCAACACGCTTTAGATTATCTGTGTTGTTCTGGATATTTTTTGGTGACTACAGACCGGATATCAGACAGGCCATGACCTGTGTCCTGGCCCCCTCTGTTATTTGCGCAGGTACAAAACCTTTGGGAGTAGGAGGCAGCATTAGACAATTGGAGATTAACCACTGTTGGGGAACTGGTAGACTCATATCTGAATCTGGGCAGCCATATTTTATGAGTACAATTCTGTTGCCTGCTTGGTATGGTCATATATTTGTAATCGACACCATCGTGACTGGTAGATAGAGGCTTTTTTTTTACTAGTACTTTGTCCCTTAGCTCCAAAAGGGGGTCAGGGTGTCATGTAAACCACTTGTTGATAATCTTTGTTCATCTCGATTGGGTGACATGTAGCAACAATCTATATCCCGGTCAGGAAAATTGAAGATGTTGATTGAATAAATAGTGGCAGATTCAGGAAGCAAGTGTAAAGAAGAAGCCAATGTTCTGTTGGTTTCTTCTGCTGGCAGATGTCACCCGGATCCATTAAAGTGGACAGCTAGTTTTGTTTTGTTTGTTTTGTTTGTCATCAAGTAAAAGAAAGGAGGTTTCGTACTACAAACCAAGGTTTTCATTGTTTTTGTTTTTTTTCACCAAAGTGTACTGAATTTGAAGTTATACTTCTCCCAATACTTCCCCGCCGCACAAACTAAACTCTGCTTTGTCCTTTGTCTAACCTTATTCATGGACTCTGATAATAATGAAAAGATGTGACCGCAGAAAGCGTTATCTTTTGCGATAACATCACTTATTGGAGCAGAGAAATAAACACAAAGAGCTCACGCTTCTGCTTGTCGAGGCTTAAAGCTTTCCTACCTCAGTGTTCATCCAGTGGAACTTCTTCTGACTCATGTCATGCCGTCTGCCTTCTCATTGCCGTCAGGATTACCTTGCATTTGTTCACAGCCCAATTAAACCCATTTGCAGCACGCAAGACTGCATTGTTAGTTCAAGCACTCACAGAGGAGCAGGGAATTCTTTCCAGATAAATAGCTTTACAATGTTGGAGGGTCTCGTTACAGCAGCCCCGTGTTAAATAATGGCCGCAGTCATTGTTACTCTTTCTCAGACCACGTTTCCTGTGTTAATGCTATTTATTTTGGACGTTGGCTGACTTTATATACGATGACGCAATGAATTCCTCAACGTAAAAATGTCTGTCAATAAGAGTACGCTGATGTTTTACAAATGGTCTTCCGAAGAGACATTTAAAAGACAAGTGAAAAGGGCTGCTGCAAAATTACAGTTGAATACTATGAGACATATACAATGTTGTGGTTGTTGCTGCTGCTCATGCTGTTGTATACAATCAAATTTCAAATCTGTTTATCTAATCTCCAAGCTCTCTTCCATTGAATGAATCTTTTGTTGAAGTAACATTTATTTAAAACAAAAAACATCATCTGCTTGATAATGAATACAGAGCAGTTAAATCTAATTTTGTACTTCAAGGTAAATGTTGATTGTGGAAGAATGTTAGTTCAATGGCATTTCCTGTAAGTCTTGGAATCCATCTCAATTTTATTCATTTGATTCTCAAAATCTTTTCAACATTTTCTTCCATTCACAAGAACAAAGCAACTGGACAGTGGCAAAATGACATTAAAATGAGACAAGTGCAAATGCTGTGCTTTACTCATGGCCAAAGACAACTTTGGAATGTCAAATCATGTTGTTGCATGAGAGGGTAGTAAAAAAGAATTGTGTTTAAAACATGAAAGGAATAATCACTTTAGTTGAATCAGCATGAAACAAAACGGCTGCAGTTTTGGTGGCCTTCTTCAGTATGACATCTTCAAGTGGATTTTCTGTCTTGTGTACAAGAGTTGCAACAATGTAAGCCTTTTAAGTTGCAGAGAAGAAATGAAAGGGTCCAGATGGTAAAAATGACAAAGATCAACAGATATCCAGCGTTGCAATCATAAATAAAAAAAAACGGTCCTTTTGGGTCGCAACGTTGCGGTCGTTGCACTAATATGGAGCATTTGTGTCAGCTTTGTAACAGTTTTTTTTTTTTTGGACAGCGTGGTGCTTGCTTTGCTGTACCCAAACACCATCAAATGATAATTCCAAGAAGACAACAGTAAAATAAAAACAACTGTGTGAGGTACATTGAACTTCTGAATACTGGGGTTAGTTGTCGTGAAAGTATTTTCTTTATGAATTAATTTTCTTTTCATGGTTCCTGCCTCTCCTCTCATTTTTCTTGTGTACCATTCCCAAATATGTATGCAGAAGCGCTCTATCTCCAGGATAATTAGGGTGCAGTACGCATTAGCACGAAAAGTATCTTATTATCATGCATAGAGATGCAGAAATGTTTGTTTTTACAACCCTCGTGATCAACTTGGGACGAGTCTGAGAGCTCCCGGTCGGTCGATCGTGATCAATGTAATTGGCACCTCTGCTGCAAAGAGAATGACAATTGTTCACTGATGTTCAGCAGATTCCTTACTTACAGACAGTGTATTGTAGGTGTTCAAATGCTGTACAGAGAATGACAATTGTTCACTGTTTTACTAACACAGTCACTGAGTGTGAAGTGAATCCACACTGCCTGCGTGGAAGTCTGGCAAGTTAACCAACACATTTGTCGGTGACAACGGATGAGTTCTCCTCACACATATTTATTCATTTTTTAGCTTTCTACAATGCAGAGTACATCATGGACAGGTGGCCAGTCAGCCCCAATGCCTCAGGATTTCTTTGGTCAAATGAAAGGGATTCACAACCTATGGTAGGACCAATCGGAATACGTAGTATCCGTTTTATTGTAAGTCTCATTTTTTCGTATTCACTGTTCTTCCTCTTTGATATTTATATGCGGTTTTACTTTAGAACTGTTTGCACAATTCCCTTTGTTCACAGTTCTAGGAAATAAATTCACTGCAAATCAGTTCCTCCGTAACAAAGCAGAGTGCGCTGTCAAATGTAAAAATAGATGAATGAATGCATGAATACAAATCTGTTTGCCTGCTGCTATTTGTTCAGGCATATTTACCAAGTAAACTGCAATGATGTAAACAGCAATGAATCCCCATTTGAAAGCCAGTTATAGCTTCATGAACGTCTGCGCAATTTCACAATATAATCGCAGTAAAATAAATGTTATCAGTGGAAACAGTCGGTGTGTGTCCTGTGTGAACATCACAAAAACGTGATTGACTTTCTTCCACTTCTCATCCTGACACTCTTCCAACACATGTGAAATTAATGTTGCGTCATTTATTCTGAATTCTCCATTCTGCTGTCAAAACTGAAGCATCTGTGCAAAAATATATCCTTTTTAGTACTCCTATAATAAAGATAAAACCCCGCAGAATGTATGAAAGGAAATCAAAATGTTGGAAAGTTAGGGCAAGGAAATGCTTTGACACACATTTGCACGTTTAAAATGTGTTGAAAAAAAACCTCTTTCTAAACGTAACATTTTGAATGCTGGATTTCCCATTTCTCCTTTGTAGTAAATTGCTTTCTGACAAGTACCATAATTTGATATCCAAATGGCAAGGCCAGGGACCTTGAATCAGGAAATGTTGCATTGCACATGGAGGCACTTCTCCCACTTTTAGGTGTTTAATAACACAGTAATAGTATTCATCTAGCACTAACATATTGGCAAAGATTATGTACTTTGCAGATCAACCCTCGGGTCTCTTAAATGTCCCTAGAACATATTGTAAGCCTGGAACACACTTACACAATCCTTGTGACGCACACCCCTCATGCGGAGAAAGCTTTTCGTCACCATGACAGGTGAATTCAAGGTTTTCTGAATGATACATTCCCCACGAGAACTGCACGTTCCCCATGCCTTTGATTCTTATTTTCATTTCTTCCACCTTGATCAAGTGAGCTGCAGAAACTGTCACCGTAAAGCTGGATGGTAGCGCAACAAGGATCATCAATTCAAGTGAGGTTTGTGTGCAGTTTCAATCATTCGTCATCCAGTACCTCTTTCACCTTCAACGCCATATTACTAAATTCAGGGGCGGATATTTATTTCCGTCCAAGAGGAAAGGAACATGGTTTCAGAAGCACTCGAAAATGAACCTGCATGGGTACCAATGTAAAGTTGATGTCAATACAAAGTAACCTGTATTCCTGCGCCTGCCAAGTCAATAGACACAGCGGCCCGCAACACTTGCACACAGGGGGACCTTTTCTACCCACTTCAAACAAATACTCCAGTTGTGACTCTACTTCCCCCTGGTTTTATGACAAAGTGCCCGTGTTAGTATAAAACAGGTCATTTGGACCTCCCCAGGACGGACGGGCATGGTGGAATTGTGCAACCTGCCAACGCGTACAGCTGCCCAGAAGTCCGCGAGGGAGCAATAACACCACTCTCACCTATACGTCGTAAACAGCTTAAAACACTATTAAAAGCACAAATACATTTCAGAAACAAGCAGACTTTTATAAAACAATATTTCCCGTCTGTGACTTGACTATATACGTTGACTGTGTGACTGTATGGATGCAGAGGGCTTTAATGTTTTCCTGGTGGTAGCCAAACTTTCCCTCGACTCTAAGTACTGAGCATGTATTCTATAAATGCATTAGTGAAAAACAGTGATTTAGTCGGCTAGAGGGGAAGTGATTACGAGTGACTGATGAG
This sequence comes from Hippocampus bargibanti, assembly GCF_051943395.1. NCBI lineage: Eukaryota > Metazoa > Chordata > Actinopteri > Syngnathiformes > Syngnathidae > Hippocampus > Hippocampus bargibanti. The sequence continues at coordinate 1,298,765 of NC_142739.1, read as the reverse complement.
CGGGAAACACAACCTCCCTAAAGATCGCACCTGTACATTAACATTTATTTAGTGTGTGGGTGACGATGTGTGTTAGTTAGTGCGCTGAGGTTTTTCTCCCCGATGTTTACGTGTGTTTCCAATTCAAGCATATGGGCATGCGCAGTAATAATTCAAACAAGAGTGAATCAGTAATCCATCAGCAGCAGATGCCGCTTCAAATGTTTTCAGTTCAAAGTGACGGAGAATAATGAGGGGAAGAAGTTTGACTATGCAGAAGGGATATTTTTAGCATTTTGAGGAACAATTGCCTCGTGTTTTTTTTTTTTTAAACGGCAGTTATTAATCAGTGTCTGATCTGCGCAGCAATAACACATGGAACAAATATTGTGGGTGGCTTTATTTGTTACTTCTCCGCTCTTATGAACTAAAAGGCTACTTGCCTGCAGAGTGGGCCCTTCACAGTCACAGGTCCTTCTTGAAACTGTCAGGATCCGAATGACCTTTTTTTTGATGGAAAACCATTTCCTGTCTCTCCCTGTAATGGACTTTCATGTGGCACATCGCAAAGAGAAAAGGAGGCAAAGGAAGCACACAAAATGATAGGAATTTAAACAGGATTGTTGATGCGGGAAAACAGGCCTATTGCAATATTCAGTCCACATCCAAGCTAATGGCCTAATGTTTTCAAGGTTTTCGAAGGGGACTGGTGACACAAAATCATCACAAGCAGTCTGGATTCAGATCCCTTCATCTCTCCATTCCTCACTTTAGCCGCATTCCAGCTCACAGTGTATCATATCTGTCCAGATTTCCAGTGCATCTGCAAACATATTTCCTTCCTTCCATTCTACGGTTCTTCCATTTCTTCATCTTGTTCTCCATCCAAGTCCTTTCCTCTGCACACATAAACTGTTAAGGCTTTCCATTCCCGCTTTCATCTCTCCATTCTGGCTGTATTTCCATCCACCCAGGTAAATAGCGACCACAGCGGGCACTGGAACCTTTTAAAAATGTCGTTTCTGACAGACTGAATGAGACACGCTTGCTCTCAGTTGATTTATTCCTCCAAGTGTGCTGCAGAAACTTTGGTAATGTCTTCTCATTGTGGCTGTAACAACACTTCAGCCAGGAAACGGGTGCAGGAGTTTTACTGTTCATCACTTTATCCGTAACATGGAGTATGAGCATTCGGTGCTCTGCGTCAGTAAAGGCACAATAGCAACATTAACAATTTCATATATAGAGCCACAATGGATATGAGAATAATGGTAATATCAAATTCATTTTGAGAAGTACTTTCTTCTGCATATCACCCAGTGATCTGAAGTAACTATACAAAAAGGCAGCACCTGTAATGTGATTGAAATCAAGAAAAGTCACGAGAGTACTGTTTTCATCCCTCGGATGCCTGGATGACATTTTACACGATATGGATCATTTTTTGGATTATGAACTATATGATCACCAGTGATGACCCACTGTGGCACAATCCACACCATTTGCTTCATCTGTTTATTGCATATTTAGTTAATTCGTCACCAGATGGACCAGAAATCCATCCATCCAGTTTCCGTACCGCTTATTCCTCATTAGGGTCGCGGGGGGTGCTGCCAATCGCAAGGCACACAGAGACAAACAACCGGTCACTCTCACGCTCACTCCTAGGGACAATTCCGAGTGTTCAATCTTTTTGGAATTGGAATGAGGAAACCGGAGGACCCGGAGAAAACCCACGCGGGCCAGGGGAGAACATGCAAACGCCACACAGGGAGGCCGGAGCGGGACGCGAACCGGCGACCTCTGCGCTGTGAAGTCAGCGTGCTAACCACTCGATTATCGGGCCGCCTGGACCAGAAATCAAAAAATAAAATGTGTCATTTTAATGGCAGTCAGCACTGCAGAAGCGTCTGGCCAGAACAAATAGCCTAAGGCAAGCTATTTGCTGACAAATGAGATGCAGTGCTGAGCTTCAACAGCATGAACTACTGTATTGGGTTTTATTGGTTGAATGAGCACGATATCATGGGTTTCTTCACTGTGCTCTCGGGGCAACATGGATGACATGGCAAGGAGTAAAGCCATTTTGGTCACATGAAGATGGTGGGTGTTGATGAAGGAATGGCAGGAGATCGGTGAATAACGTGGCAACGGACAGCAGATGGAGAAGCGATCAACAAGAGACCAAATAAGTGGTCGCCACAGCCTCCGTGCTGCCAGTCAATTTGCCTGGAAACAACAACCGCATCTGAAATGAATGCCTCCCTATCGTTGTAATTCAAAGTAGATCATTACTGACCGCTTGAGAGTCGATTTTTTGACACTTGCGCTTGCGTCGGATCTGATCTTGATTCTGCAAGTGACAAAAAGTGGCCGGCTGGCCGGCGAGCTTGCGGTGCAGTTGTGGAGTTGTAGTTTGGTTATTAGCCAACAGGAGGCAATCTTGCATAATACAGTAAACAACGCTGTGATAAATGATTTACTAAACAGTTGAGCTTCCAAGATAAAACGTAACCACTTTGCTATTCCGTTGGGAATATTTTACAGTCAGCTATTATGAATTTTACCCACACGTTGGCAGGAGAAGTTCCTGAGCTCAACGTGACAATTGATATGCTGTTATGGAGATTTTATATGCTGTTCATATTGAACATGTAGCAAAAGTGACCTTTTTCTCCATTTTGTCGACATTCGGTATTATAAACATTTCATTTTGAAAATGTAGGTACATTTAGACATAGATAAATGGATAGATGAATGGATGTATGTATAGAAGGATGGATGGATGTTTTCTACTGTCTATATAACTAATTTATAAGATATGATTACACTTTACTTCATATACAGTGCTTTATATGCAGCTACGGTTGTTTTTGTGTTCTGTAAATAAAACATATTTGACCTCAGTTGAGATAATTGAATGTATAAAATGTAGTTCTCGATACAGGGTGAATTAATGAGAAGGTGTGGCTGTTACAGTAGGGGATTTGAAACCACGGCACGTTGGTAAGAGTGAGAGCCTGTGTGCAGAAACCCTTTATTTGTCCCACAATGGGGAAATTTGCAGTCCACAGCAGCAATTTGAAAGGGGATGGGGGGGGGGGGTTGAAAGGATAGAAAAACAAGATATTCTAAGCATACGAAAATAAAAATGTCAGCAGACTGAGACGTATACTGTAAATGTGCAAAACTGTTTCATTAAAAAAAACTGTACATAGTGAAAGTATCAAGAAAGGTACATGTATATTGGTATATGTAGCTGTACCATATTTATAGTACACGTGTCCAGTTTTTTTTCACATGTGATCATTGAGAATTGAGAAGCCTGACAGCAGTCGGTAGGAACGAGCGACGGTACCTCTCCTTCTTGCAGCGCGGGTGTAATAGTCTCTGGCTGAAGGAGCTACCCAGTGCTGTCAGGGTGGCCAGGGGGGTGGGAGGGGCTGTCCATCATAGCTTTTGGTTTAGCTAGCGTCCGTCTGTTGCCCACCTCCTCCAGAGAGTCTAGCGAGCAGCCCAGGACAGAACTGGCCCTCTTGACCAGGCGCTTCAGTCTTTTCCTGTCCCGGGTGGTGATGCTGCCTGACCAGCAGACAATTCCATAGTGGATGGCTGAAGCCACCACAGAGTCATAGAAACTTGTAGTGTGGAACTGACATCCTGCCAGGTGAAATGATTAGAAACATTACAATAGAGGAGTTAGCATTCTCTCTCTGGGCCCGCGTGGGTTTTCTCTGGGTTCTCCGGTTTCCTCCCAAATTCCAAAAACATGCATGGCAGGCTGATTGAACACTCGGAATTGTCCCTAGGAGTGAGTGTGAGATGACTGGTTGTTTGTCTCTGTGTGCCCTGTGATTGGCCTAGTGCCCGAAGACAGCTGAGATATCGGCTCCAGCATCACCCGAATGAGGATAAAGCGGTCCGGAAAATGGATGGATGGACAGTAGTTTGACACACACTCACAGAAACAAAGGCAGAAACGTTTTTTTTTTTCCTGCCAAATAGAGCACAGGTGAGTAGACAGCAAAGGTCCTTATGTTAATTTTTTTTAAACTATAATTTAACATGTATGCCTGATACTGTAATGAATGCACACAATGTGGTTGATGGGGATCATCTATCAAGATTGGAATAATACACACACACAGGCACACACGCACGCACATGCACTCACACACACACACACACACACACACACACACACACACACACGCACTCACACACACACACACACACACACACACGGATATGCACACAGACGCATGCACGCACACGCAGACATACACACACACACACACACACACACACGCACGCACACACAAGTCTTTCCTGATCATTTTGTATGCTCCCTTTTCTTTTGATGGTCACCCTTAGAAAAAAAGTGTCAGCCGTTACAGGCTTGGCAGCTGCACGGGCCTTCAACATTGAGGCTCTTTGGGAGTCAGATGATCACAGAGAATCATGGCGGCTGCTGGGACTCAAGCCAGAGTGAAATGTCATTCATTGCACTAACTCTGTGATATACATTAAAAAGACTGTATCCTTGTCTCCGAGAGCGTAAAAGAACTCAGAATAGCTCCGAAATGTTTAAATATGCATATATAAAAATCAACAATTATTAACATTTTGAGCTGGATCGTTTTAACACAAGGAGCAAAACATATTCATTTCTTACATTATTTACTTTGTTTTTAGTGAGAAGAAATTGGTAAACCACATAAAGTTAACACCTAAAATGTAGTACTGTTATTCAAGATGGAAACATGATTCATTGCAAATCAACTCAAGATTAAATTGGCTTCCATAAATGGAGCTTGAAAGACAGCACCACGAAAGAAAAGGTGCATCCATGATTTGAGTTAAAAGCTAAATAACATTCAAATGTAGGGATATAATTATGAACTAATCAAATTCAAGTGTGAATGTACATTATTTTTCAAGGGACTGTGTGATATAAAAGAGTGTTTTGCATTCAAAAATTGCTCAATCATTTTAACAATTCATCAAAATCATATAGTTTATGTCAAATAAATGGAATACCGTGTATTATACTTAAATAAGCGAATTTGACGATGGGAGTCAAAGTAACAAGAGAGAGTAAACCACAAGCATGTTGTGTGCAGAAATGTGTTGCACATGCTCTGCAGCCTGAAGAAAAATAGAACTCTTCACTATGTCAGTTCGAGAAATATGATTTACTTGTTAACCGAATAGTTCTCAGTCAGATTTTCTTTCACATGCGGTTGAATTTTATTCACTGAAAGAGCAATTTTGAGGTTGCAATGCAGTGCATTGTCTGTGACCGTGTCTGATATTGTATTTATGTATGTCTTTCTATTCCATTTAGTTTAAATGGAAATTTAAACGTTTAAAATGTCTATTTTTGGCTTGCTTGAAGACTATCCATCATTTCCCTCGGCTTAGTAGACACTTGAACACTTGAAGAGACGAGGCCTTCCCGTTATGATAAAACTTCAATAGGTGGCGCTGCACACTCGAGAACTGAAGCAACATTTCTGCGCCTGGCTGGCAGCCGCGACAAACCTTCAGTCAGTCGCTCGGCCTCAAAAGCCTTCAAGAGATGCGACCATGTATGTTTGAATGCTGTGATGAGATTGAGGGTAGTAGTTGTAATTTAATAACAATAACAACAACAACCACAATAATAATAATATACTAATAATATAAATACTAGTTCTACTACTACTGCTACTACTACTACTACTACTACTACTACTACTACTACTACTACTACTAATAATAATAATAATAATAATAATAATAATAATAATGTCTGGAGTTTGATTGTGCTCCCTGTTAATGCATGGGTTTTCTCTGTGTCCTCGGGTTTCCTCCCACGTTCGAAAAACATGCACGGCAGGCTGATTGGACGCTTGGAATTGTCCCAAGCTGTGAGTGTGAGCGTGGATGGTTGTCCATCTCTCCGTGCCGTGCTATTGGCTGGCCACCAATTCAGGGTGCTAAGACAACTAGAACAGGCTCCAGCACGGCCCGCGACCCTTGATCCTTCCTCACGGGTGTCGCAGTTCAGAAAACGGATGGATATGTATAGCAATAATAATCCTAGTGAATTGTAAATTTGGAATAGCTGTTATTATATATGTATATACATCAATATGTATTGTCTTGCATTGTATGTTTATGTAATTGGATTATTTAAATGCTTTAGATTGTTATGTTTAATTTTAGCTTCATATGTTGTGAAAGTGCTATATAAATTAATATATATAGTATTGCATTGTATTGTATTGTATTGTATTAAATTGAATCCGGAAAGTAACCAAAATCAAATGTTTTCGTTTAACGTTTAAGAGTTTACCTGCAAATATGCGTCGCATCTCTTTCTGTGGATAAACCAAAACCTTCGATTTGATAGTGTCACACATCGCCATTAAGTTGTTTGATAAATTTCCAAACACAAAGCAGACGAATGAATGACTCATTGAATAATGCCACTTGCAGTACAGTATATAATTTTCCGCGTAGGCTAACAGGAACTAATATTTATTCTCACATATCTTGTCTGTTGCTCGTTTTTTTAACTTTGGCCAAATATCTAAAATGCTCGTTTTTTTATGTATTAGGTATGAATAACAACACTCAAGATAAAACAGCATCTGTCCGAAAAAATGCATTTTGTGTAATGCAGAAAAAGAATCAAGGGACAAAACCCACGGCGTCGCGTTGAGCACAACGCGTTATTACACGCAAGCTGAATTTTCTCTTATCGACTATCAGTTACTTCATGGAATATTTCATTCTGATCCAAATGTTACAAGTGCTTCGTTGTGGTCAATCGTCACGTGCAAGGTAAGGTACAGTCACATATACCCGAAGGCAAGTGCACGTGGAATCAGACTAGTAAAATAAGTGTCACCAAATACGAGCACTTCTCTGCTGTGTCGACGAGGTGTATTAAAAGTGAGGTAAAGTGGAGCCGAACGGGGTGCTTGAGTCGGCCGTGGGGCTCTAGTTGCTATCCAAACACAAATAAACAGAGGAGGAACATTGGAATTAATGATCGAGAAGGAGGAGGCGTGTCGGGGGCGGGCAGAGTGAGCCCGAGCAGGAGCCCTAAAAAGTGAAGATTCGGTGCGCGTTACGCACACTTCCAGCCTCAGCCGCGGACCGGACTCCCACCGCGCTGCTTGCCGCGCATCTTCCAGCCTCACTGCTCACACACTACACTCGTGTGCTCGGTTCCGAGGCACCACGCTTGGCTGCATGGCTGCGAAGGTCTCATGGACTTCGAACTTGGAAAACTTATAGTGGCGCTGTACTGGAGCTGGTTGCTTCTGTAGTTACTGTGGATTACTGGCATACCGCAGGATTTTGACAGCTATTTATTGGGGGTAAGAGTGTGCTTGGAAAGCTACATTCTGACATATCACTCAAACCGCACTTGCTTTGTAACGGTTCTGTCACTTCAAATACTCGCACCGAACGCGCGATTAAGCGGCAAGCCCGCAGCAGCGCCCACTTGTCATCTCTGCATACATTCAATCAATCTATCAAAGAGTGTGATTAACGCTTCTCGCGAAGCTACGTGCGGACGAGACTTCACTCGCTCGTTGATTTCAGTTCACGCACAAAACATACGCGCAATGTTCTCACGTTGGTGCGAACACTTATTTTTCAACATAAAACAAAAGAAAAAGTTCTGAAATGGGACACGCGGGCGTTCGGGAAAATTGTCCAAGTGTAAATGAAGTCCAAAGGTTATATAGGGAGAACTTGCTGAGAAGTGAGTAGGAGCAACAAGTGCCTGTCGGGTGACTAAAGCTGCACCTGTGCAGCTTTATATTTAACACCATCCCGTCGAAGGTTTGAGGGAGTCCCGAGCCGAGGCCGAATTCGAAGCGGAATTCCGCGAAAGTGAATTAAAACAGAGTTGTGCAACAATCCAGAACTGTACTCTTCATGTCAACGTGGTGCTTACAGTGATTAAGCCTCAACCTGTTTACTGTCGTATAGGAACGTCCAGTTGTTTCGTTTGCACACATTCAAATAACTAAACGAGTCAAAATAGTTCATATTTCATAAAAGCAATTTATAATTCTATATTTTTGTTCTTTTTTTCCTACTTTACAATTCATGATCATTTTCATTGTCAAGTAACCAACCACTCAATCTCTCGGTGTTGACTGAGAAAAGCATGAAACCATTTTTTAGTCACTCTTTGTAGGTCACCCAATTTATCTTATATTTTATTTTCTAAATAGTGTAAATGTAGCTCAAAAAAAATTAAAGTGAACCAAATACGTCCGGCCTTTCCAACAAATTTTATAGCCTGGTATCTTTTTATAATTATTTGATCAAACGCTTAGTGTGTTTCAACACGGGTTCTTTGTCCTCAAATAATAATAAACAAAGATGAATTTTCACATAGATGCCACCACAACAATTGCATGTCGTCAATTCGTCTTTCATTTTCTTGTATTAGATGAGCGTTGTGCTTTATTTGAAGAGATTAAGACACAGGCTTACGTGCGGATGTATGTTTCATGCCTAAATAGCCCCTGAATACCGTATAATATTTTTGGGAGAGCATTAATCGTGAAGTTACTTTTATAGAATAAGGTATGACCACACATGCAGTCTGGCATCCGCGCATTTTACACGAAAGCTCTGGGAGATGCTCGCTTCGGCGTGTTTAAATGGAGGGTAGTAGAAATGTGAATAACACACTTATTCCCATTGTACCCGTGGCCAAATTTGGTTGTGGATTCTTTTTGGGCCGCGGCAGCGTCGTCGTTGCCTTGCGGTGCGCACACGACTAACAGTGGCCGTGTTCTCTTTTCCAAGGGGTTGTCGGCGTGTCCTGTGCACAAGCGTGAACGGCGATGGGGAGCAAAGCTCTGCACGCTCCGATCCCCCTACACCCGCCCCTGCAGCTCACTAACTACTCGTTCCTGCAGGCCGTCAACACGTTCCCGGGCGACCAGCTGCAAGGACTGTACGGCCTGAGCGCGGTGCACGCCATGCACATGAACCACTGGACTCTCGGCTACCCGCACATCCAAGGACTGAGATCGACTATCACGGAAATGGCGGCCGCCCGCGGCTTGATGGACCCCAGGATTCCCTTCCAAGCTTTGCCCTTCACCGCCGCCGCGCAGCTCTTCCATCCAAAACAAGCCTCGGTCGCGCACGGCGCGCCCTCGCCGCACAAGGACAGGCCGAGGTTCGACTTCGCTAATCTGGCCCTGGCCGCGACGCAGGAGGACCCGCCGAAGGCTGCGGATTTGGCCAAACTGGCGTCGGGACTCGGGGGAACCGTAACTGAGTTGAACAAGCTGTCTCCGGACAGAAAACCCACTAGGGGCAGGCTCCCGTCCAAGACTAAAAAGGAATTTATTTGCAAGTTCTGCGGCAGGCATTTCACCAAGTCCTACAACCTCCTCATCCACGAAAGGACCCACACAGACGAGCGGCCCTACACCTGTGACATTTGCCACAAGGCCTTCAGAAGACAGGACCACCTTAGAGATCACAGGTAGCGCCGCCGCTTTCCTTCTCCCGTCATTACGATAACATGAACTCACGTCGACTGTGACATACATATATATATATATATATATATATATATACACAATTTACACATTTACTCATATAGGATTGCCATTTTATTACGATTGTTTTTTTTTTTTAATGAGGGGGCGGCTCGCAAACTGCCTCGGTCCGGCGTGTCTATAATTCTCATCTGTTTTACAGATACATCCACTCCAAGGAAAAGCCATTCAAATGTCAGGAGTGTGGCAAGGGATTCTGCCAGTCCCGAACTCTAGCGGTCCATAAAACCTTGCACATGCAGGTGAGGTGGCAATATCACAAAACATATCGATAGGCATGTTTTATTAGTTTATGAGCATAAATCCGCATGCTGTGCATGGTCGGCTGAAGGCGTGGGGATGCCGCCGTCATTCACGGACAAATACTCAAGACATATTTAAGCTGGCAAATGTTCTTTTTGGAAATACTATATTCATGATCACAGTGCTATATCATTGAAAGGAATAATCCTTTGCTTGCTTTAAATCTAAACAGGAATCTCCCCACAAATGCCCAACATGCGGAAGAACCTTTAATCAAAGAAGTAACCTGAAAACTCACCTTCTCACCCATACAGACATCAAGCCCTACAGCTGTGGCCGCTGCGGAAAGGTGTTTCGGCGCAACTGTGACTTGCGACGGCACAGTTTGACGCACAGCCCACATCGGGACTTCTAGGTCTGGACAGAAATAAACAAAACGAACAGGAATAAAAAAATGAAATAAATGGACACAAGGAAAGGAGTCAGCATTGTTTATGACTGGACAATATGCAAACGTGGAGACTGTAAACACACATGAATTGATTGCACAGCATGTCGGACAACACCATGTAAATAACAAGACCATGTACATAAAATATGTATTTTCTGGCATTAAATGATAACATTGTTATTAAAAAAAACGTGTGTTAAATTGTATTTTAGAAATAAATATTTCCATTACGTATATTTGTGTGCTTTCATATGTTGCATGACCTATAATGTGCTCAATCATTCTATTATTATAGTTAATAGTTGCTATATGTTAACAGCGGTAGCAGTGATTGCTTAGTGCGTCCAATCATTTCGCTAAGCAAGACACGCGCACAAACACGCACACGCACGCGCACACGCACACGCACACGCACACACGCGCACACGTATATAGGCGTATACGCACACGCAGGCGCGTGCACGCGCCTAAAAGGGCCTTGGATCGTTTACGAGGCCAGATCATCTCGTCACGGTCATGTCAGTATTTACCAGAAGTAAAAATACGCACACTTTTCCACATTTTGCAATGATATAATCTATCATACGCCATCCTATATTTACCCACGTTACAGATGATCAGGTTGTTGACTTGCATGGAAAATGCGGATCAATATGGCGGTGGATCATTTTAAATACTTATTAACCACGTTATCAACAATGACGGCAAGTGCAATTGTGGGATACCGTGTCAGGTTAGAGTACATATAAAAATTTACAAGAGGGGAATTTAAAGACTGAATAATAAGCAAAATTAGAAACGGTGTTCATTCTATAATATAAGATAGTATTAAATGAGAAAAGAGATAGGCCGCTGCACTCTCCCTGTATGAACAGGCTGGCTGGATTCCAACTAAGCTTCGCTTATCATGATTTCAAATATTAACCGTCAACAGTGTTGGACACATGACACATCTTCCTCATCTTTACATATTCATCCACGCTTCTTTGTTCAATTGGCCTTCGGGCACGTTGTGTCATGGCGACAAACGGCCGCATATCAGATGATCAAAAAGTGTTTTTCACGTAGGTGTTAAGAGTTGCTCGAATGCGAGTCAATTCAACTTCTTTATCCAACTAAAACAACAACAATTACAATAACATAAAGAACTATAAGAACTATAATTTTAATGGTCCCCGTTAGGGCTCCTAAATGAGGAAGCATTTGGCCTTGACCGCGAGCTCCTATTTATTTCTTTCAAGGTAAGCGTAAAATATTCAGCAATGCCGTATAGATAGGTTACTTAGATGATCCTATTTGTTGTTAAAAAGTAAGAACAAGAGTAAGAATTAAAAATAAAATGCATAATTAATAATTAAGTATAATAATAATAAGACCACACTTATAAATTAAATGTATTATTATTGTTATCGTTGTGAATATTATATATTTATTCATCTTTCACTTCTATATTGTAAATAAATAATTTTATACGACATAAAATCATTTGAAGGACACGAGTCTCGCCGTTTTCTTCTGGCTTTTACAAACCAGATAGACACAAAGGCTCGCGCTGTTTCAATTACCGTTTATAATCTAAACGATATGTAAACAATGTAATGGTTGTAATGCTGATTTAAAGTTACTATTCTTCTTCTCATTTTTTTCCCTAAATTCCATTGCGTGAAATACTTTGTTGTTGTTGTTACACTGTGATTTCTCACCAATTAACGCATTGTCGTCGTCGCTCAGGATGCACGTATAAATGGTGCAATAGGCCTACTTGAAAGCAAATAAAAGTAAATGCTGAATTTAAAAAAAAACAATCAAGTGTAACAGGTGGCAATGACTTTTCACACTCTAATGTTGAAACAGTTGTTCAGCAACTGTTCGTGGCCCATGTACTCGTCGGCCTTTTCAATAATTTCGGTCAAATTGACCTGCACTCTATAGTCAAGTCGTGTACGTAAATTTCAGCAAACGAGGTGTTGTTTTGAGCTGTCAATGCTTTTCATACATGAACATTTAAAATCGTCTATACCTCGGACAGCTCATTTTCACACGTCAGAATAATAATAATAATAATAATAATAATAATAATAATAATAATAATAATAATAATAATAATAATAATAATAATAATCATCATCATAATCATCATCATCATCATCATCATCATAATACATTTCATTTATAAGCACCTTTCAAAACTCTCAAGGACACTTTACAGTCACAGGATATTTTTTTCTGCGAGTGAGCAGCGGCAGCAACACGCGCCAGCGATGCAAATTTATTAACAATGCAACTTTATAGACGATGCTTTGAGATGAACAAATAATATCCCCAGCGTGTATTAATCAAAGTCAACTTGTCACTTACAGTGAATGAACATAATATTCACTTTCAGTGGATGGAAACACTGTAATAATACTAATACTAATACTAATACTAATACTAATACTAATACTAATACTAATACTAATACTAATACTAATACACGTAAATTAATCATACGCAGTAGCGCCAATATATCAACACTCTATATCTATATTGTATTCTTTGAATGCTGCCACCGCCTTTTGACAGATGAGACAAACAGCCTGTTCTTTGCATTGAACATAAAAATAATCGTTTTTCCACTGCAGGTTAAATACCCGGCATTCTGAATCAATTTTTCTCTTACCTAACCTTTTCGCCATTAGTCCGTTCTCTCTTTGACAGGAAGGTTTACAAAAGAAAACGGGCCTGGACCAAATCGAGCGCCAAACTGAGCGCACCTGAATGTACCACCGGATTCCCCTCCACTTCCTCATACGTCACTTTCTTGTGTCGCGTCGTATTGTGACCGACTCCTTTAGCGTTCTATTGTGAGCAGGCGTGTTTGTATTATTCAATCACGATTATAAACAACATACATTGATTAAAATAGGAACAGATAATGATCGAAAACCGACCTTTGACTTGTAAAAGGATTTTTTTATTTTTCTGGAGGCCAAATAAGAAAAACATCTGATAGCACCTCTGGTATTGTTCAGAGGGCCGGGACAAATGTGCTGACGGGCCGGATACGGCCCGCGGGTCGTAGTTTAGTGACCACAGTAATATATATATATATTATATTATATATATATATATATATATATATATATATATATATATATATATATATATATATATATATATATATATATATTATATTATATATATATATATATATAGGATTGGATTTGCCTTTATTAGTCTCGCCGTGGAGAAATGTACATTTCACAGCAGCAAAGTTATGAAAGAAATGAAAGTAGAAAAGCAAAACACAGGAGCTGCTGGAAAGGCAGCCACTCTCGCGGCGCCGTCTTGAAGTCAAAAGAACAAAAAAAACCTAAATAACAAATAACATGACAACACAAAGACACTGAGAGACATTCATTCTTAATCACTTTCTGTACCCTCTTTGTTACATAAAGCAGTTCCAGATGAAAGAGGAGAGGATCAAAGCGTCTCTTCACCAGTGGATCAGGGACATCATGGTGGAATGTGCATGTCGACTACAAGCTAAATGTTGAAAGCAAACACGCAGCTGTAGCATCCATGGACGAAAAGAGATTGTCTCACATCTCCTGTCCCCCATAAATCAGCTTCAATTCCATACCGCGACAGTTCCATATACGCATCGGCGCTGTGCGCTGACGCTCCTTTCTTTTTATCGCGGGTTCCTCAAGCCATTTATCCATCCAGCCGCAGACTGTCCAACAGCACCGACCTTCCACTGAACAAAGTGGGGCTGTGAAGATGCTGCCCATTACAGACGCAAAAAACCACAATGTCCCCTGTGGTGTCCAGCGATGACAGTCGAATGGCAGCGACATTCCTCCATTTCAAAAACAGTACTGGCATATCCATGCTGCCGAAAAGGCGCAACCGCTCAGCACAGTCTCCTCTTTGAGGAATGTCGTGGTCAAAAATGCTGAAAAACAATCCGTATCCGTTCCACACGACGCACAACAACACAAAGTGACAAAAGAAAACACAAAAACAACAAAAAAAGCAAGGCTCATCAGAACACTTGCTGACGGCTGCCTACTCGGGCGCCATCTTGGACTCCTTGAGCAGTTGTATATATATATAAATATCATTCTTTCGGGTCGAAATGGAAACTCACAATTGGTGATTTGTATCACGAAAGAGCCATTTCAACGCAATGCAGCCGCGAGGAAAGGGGCAGAATTTCAGTTTTACAAGCAGACCTGAAGGCCACACCAGACATGCGGAAGTCGTATTCGTGTTTACCGATGACGCTGACTCTGCATCTGTAGCTAGCAGCTTCTCGCGTTTGATTATGCAATGAAATAGTCACTTTAAATATAAATCCAATAGCCACAGAATCTCAGATAGAGTCGTGTGCAAGCATGTCTTTGTCACCCGTGTCTGCTGTTTAGCTTTGTGGAGACAAAGTAACGAGGACTTCTTCGGAGGTTTGGCTTAGCTATTCTGCCTCGCAGCAGGCGAGTTGGATGCTTCCAATGGTGACAGTTCATAGCTAGGCTAAACCCGCACCCAAGTAAGTTTTCTGTCTGTCTCTACCGGACCGAGTGAAAAAAAATGCCGTTTCACATGCGTGTCCACAGGTGAAACGCATCGGCGGCTATCGCTTAGGTGTTTCACTCCCACTTTTCTTATGTACAAAATGTGAAGGTACGTCGCGAACACCAGTACTCAAATTGTCATAATCTGGTATAAAAAAGTTACATTAAGGGTGATGAAAAACCTTTGGAAAGGGACAACCCTTTCTGACCCTGTTTTGTCTAAATATTAGTTTACCATGCTGTCGTGCATACACGCGAACTCGCTGGACTGGTGCGCACACACATGGAACTTTTAATTCATGTAATTTTTGAACAGAACTGTATCTTTTCGCGATACGTTGCACGAAAATCTTGTCAAAAAAATTCACAGGGTCCCTTGAAAACACCTTGCACCATCTTAACTTTGGTTGATTTCAGTCATCAATACTGACGATAATAACACAGTTACATGATTGCTAAACTGAAATGCACGACTCTGCCCTTGTAATGAATTTGTGAATAATTAAAATCACTTGGCATTTGTATTAAAAGCAGACGGAATTCGAAAGTAATAGTACATCAAATAACGGTACTTTGCTTTCTTCACAACTGGTTTACAGAAGAGAGACACGATGTTGGAGTCCTATGTCACACCTCTCCTGATGAGCTATGTAAACAAGTACATCAAAAATCTGAAGCCATCTGACTTGCAACTGTCTCTCTGGGGAGGAGATGTCGTGCTCAGCAAGTTGGACTTGAAACTGGATGTGCTAGAACAGGTACTTTTTGTAGCGTGACCTCTGTCGTCTTAAACCCTTTGCCATTGTGAAGGTCTTGGTATATTGGAATGGTAGGTATTTCATCTCACTCCCGTTGAAGTGAAAATGAATGTCACCACAAAAAAGCCCTGATACATTTGAATGATTCAGAAAACATTGATAAGAATATAAGGTTTCTAAATTATGTAAAATCACACAATTCGCTTTGTTCTTGGAAATTGTTGGTGTGGTCGCTGAAAGCCACTGGTATCACTGGGCACCACGGGACGCTCAAACGGCCAGGCTAAATCAAAGCCTCAGTCCACATGACAGCTTTACAGTTGTACAATTTAAGATTTTATTATAGTTTTGCTTACCTCATGGTGGGTTACGAACTTAATTGGTTCCCAGACAGTGTGTAAGCCAAAAAGTGTGTATCGCAAAAAAAAAAAAAAAAAAAATCTCATAGGAAACCATTAAAATGGGAATAATCCGTTCCCAGGTTTCCATAAAATATACTTTTTTCTTAAAACTAGCATATATTCTATGTATAATACATGTGCTATTGTATTGTAATGAAAGAAATACACTGCACTGTATCCGTCTGTGTAGCTCTCAGTCGTACAGTCCATCGATAGGTTTCTTCAGCCTATTACAAAAGTGAAGGTTTCGGACGTTTCGCCTCCTATCCAAGAACTTCGTCAGCGAACTAAAGTAAAGTTTAGCTCGCTGACGAAGTCTCTTGGATAGGAGGCGAAACGTCCGAAACCTTCACTTTTGTACAGATGACGGCTGAAGAAACCTTCTCATCGACTGCACTGTATCATAAAGTCATTTTATTTACATTTGTGATGGTCATTGAAGGCTTGATGAAATGGTGTTGGAGGTCGAAGGTCAGTGGGAATTGCTGGTTGGAAAGAGAGGCACATTACATGAGGACTGTAATTAAAGAAATAAAATGTGCTGTAAAATAAAGTTGTATTTACCTTTTGATGGTCATTGATGGCCTATGGAAGGAGAGTCACCTTCCATAAGGACTGTTGCTAACTTATCCTCTGGTGTGGCTTCTCTTTGCTTCTTTGGAGACTCCTCATCATTTTTGCTGATTAAAAACCTCTTAATTGACACCTCTGTCTTTCTGACTTGTAAGGTCTTATGAAACTGAGGCATCACAGTATCGTTCATCATGTTGATGATTCTCATAGCCACAGTCTTTTCTGGATGGAACTGTTCAATAAAAGCCTGCCCATCATTCCACTTTGCCATCATTGCCTTGATGAGGTCACTTGATGCTGCAGCCATCTCCTCCTCCTCCTCGCCCTCAGATGTTCTCGAACCATCCGTTGCTGGCTTTAAAATCCTCAATAAGCGGCGAACTTCCAGGTTGCCGCGTGGCGATATCGGCGTGAATTAGCCGTGCATAAAATAGCTTTACTCACGCTGTCGCCGGATAGCTGCTTTTCGTTAATCCAAATTAACAGAAGTCTTAATTTGTGACCTAGAACCAAATGTCCGATGGACCATTACCGGTCCGCAACCCGGTTGTGGACGATGCTGGTGTAGAACAATATTGAGGTTGTGATTTGATTGAACATTGATGTAAATGTTCTAATATTGATTCAATCAAAAGTAAAAAATACACATATTTAATCGAGCAACTGTATTTTATTTGTCATTTTGTAGGAATTGAAGCTTCCTTTTACATTCATGAGTGGTCATATCCATGAGCTGCGTATTCACGTTCCCTGGACCAAGCTGGGTTCTGAGCCTGTCGTAATCACCATCAATACCATGGAGTGCATTCTAAAGCTGAGGGATGGAGACCAGGTTTGTTTCCAACGCGAACAAGACTCTTTCTTTATCTTAAAATACGTTAATTCTGTCTCTTACTTTGAATTGAACTTGTTGGGTCCTTTATCACAGACTTCCGCTGGAACATGCTAGATAAATCTCCACTCCACTGTGTGTGTTTCTCCACTGTGAGACTAATAAAGGCATATCCAATCCAATCCAATCCAAATAAAACAATCTCTAGAGATATAGGGACCAACGAGCTCAAAGACTCGTTCGTCTTGAGTTGTAAATTCTCTGGGTATCCCAGCGCGCTTGTGGTTTGCACATCTACTTCACAGTTCTGAGTTTGCTGCTTTCTTGTATAGAGTTTGCCTGTTCGACCTGTTGAACATGAATGTTGACTGACTGAAGCCTTCACCATATGTGTGACTAAGGTAGAATGTTTATGTATATGTGGTCTGTGATCGGCTAGCGACTGACTGGTCCAGGATGTACTCAACCTGCGACCCAAAGTTAGCTTGGATAGTTCCCAACTCACTCGTACCTTAATTTGCTCTTATCGTTTGCCACATTCAGATATTGTATTTGCTTCTGTGTCTGTTACAGACTTTTTATTAGATGCACATCAACACGGCGGATATACTCTTAAAAGTTAGTACTGTATATTAAAAAAAGTCCTAATTATTATCCAGTATTGTATCCTTGTCATGATAATTGTCACACTGAACTATTTGTCAATGAGAAAAAAAAGTGTTTGAGACAATAGTTTTTTGTGTGTTTTTCATACGCCATCAACATTCACTCACACTGCTTCGTCGTCGCTTTTGTTATGTCTGTCTGTTCAGTCACTCACATACACACCAACACCAAGGACAGGACAGGTTTTGAAACCCATTTAAACAGTTAGGTTCACATGTGAGTGTCTCATTGGTTCTTAGGCACATGTAACTGTTAAGGACACTCTGACGAAGGCGGAAGTAGACGCCGAAACATGTCAGGTATTTGAACACCTGCACTGTCTGTAAGTAAATTACATGTAACTCTTTCTGATTTATTAATGATGCACCTTCAGTTCATTAGGAGTGTCAAAACAGTCATGTGGCATCCAATTTACTCTAGCTGCGCTAACAATGGACATCAGGGCTCTTTTCGTACTGCTTCATTGTTTACGCACAGTTGGATCTGGGAACATTTGTTACGCCAATCAGGAACTTGAAGAGACTGGCGACCCACACCTAATATGTGTTTTGAGTGTGAGAATTTAAAGTGAGACTGGCTTAAGGAGTTTGTATCTCTCCAAAATGATGAATCAAGATTGCAGATTGCTTGAAATCGCTGTTTATTCAAACTCAGGCTCAAAATTTTAATTTGCCGCAAATGTGCCAAGACTGGGAAGGACCTGCGTGGCCTTATTGACTTCCATAAATGCTATGCCTTGTGATGTCATATATGGTGCACATATGTTTCACTTTTTAGCTGCTAGCCATAGTCATTGAGAACTTCCATTTGTTTGGGTCAGGTGAATCACGAAATCAATAGATTGGGTTGAAAAAAAAATCTGAATTTGGTGCTATGCACTTTAGTGTGAATGTATCCCAAGTGACAGAAGAATGATTTATATTGTTGGAAATTAACATATCATTTTGAATCCCGCTTTTTAAAGCATTGTTAAATATTTGCCAGACAAGAACGGTTTGTTTTATTTGGTTGTAACAGCTTTGACTTATTACATAGATTTGGTGAATTGCTTGGGGGAAACCTTTGCCATTCATGCAATTTCGCAAATTACATTTGAAAGCCAGTACAGTACTACGTCTTTTGGGGAAGTTGAAGTTTTCAGGCCAGATGTCCCAGAAGAAACACATTTCGAGGCAAGTCAATTATAGGTAATTATATAGGTTGTGGCAAAAAGATTTGTAGCGCATGAGTTTTAGCTGCTTAAAATTAAGGGGAATATCATACAGTGCCCGTGGCTACTGCTCGTTGGATCAGGTTTCCAGAATGAAGGAAATTGAAACTTTGTTGCAAATTTCTTTTTTGTTTGTTTGATTGATCGTCGCTGCTGAGAGTTATTTTTTGTATAAGGGCAGTTACAAATGAGATTTGGGGAAATTATTAGAGAATTTTTTTGAGCAAGGCCAGCGTTCTAGCAGATGCTCTTGCATCCTGAGGAATTTATATTCGCTACTAATATTGATGTGTTGGTTGCGAATGATGAGGTTCTGAAAGTACTCTCTTTTTACTTAACAATGGGAGCTGTCTCCTGAGTGGAGAATGGTTTGTTTATTTATTTACTATGTATCCTTTATTATTGTATTATACATTTATTTATATTAATTATATTTTGAATTCATTATTTTACGCATGGTCTGTGCAGGAGTTTATCCCAGCCGACTTTGGGCAAGAGGAGGGCTTCCTAAACTGGTCACCAACCAATTGCACGGCACAACAACTATTCACAGTCAAATCCTCACCTTTGGACAATTTTGTGTTGGCAATTAACCTACTATGCATATTTGTGTAATGTGAGAAGTACTCTAAGAAAATTTCCTCAGGCATGGGGAGAGCATGCGAACTCCACACAGGAAGGTTGGAGTCCTGTTTTGAACCCCCAACCTCTACCAGGGGTGTCAAACTCCGAAGGCTGGATTCCTACATGTTTTCAAAGTCTCCCTGTTGCAACACACCTGAGAGACTTGGAAAACATGTAGGACTGCGGCCCCCGAGGACCGGAGTTTGACACCCCTGCAACTATTATAGCTGATGGGCTAATTACTTGGTGACCATGCCAAGACATTGCTGACATGTCAAAAATACTTTTTTACAGACATTTGTGGTTTCCCAAATCAATTTAGTTTTTCAGAAGAAAACTGGTATTTAAAACAAGAGGTACACGTGGCTCTGGAGCTACACAAGCTTGGGCATGCTGCCAAAAAGTACGTGGAGAGGTAATACAGTGATACCTCGGTTTACGAACCCCTTGGCTTACGAACTTTTCGGTTTACGAACGTTAAATTTATGAAAATTTTACCTTGGCATACAAAGTATTTTTCGGGATACACATGGAGCTGCCACAGTGAGTGATGTTTCGTCACGAACGAGCCCGTTTTGGTCCTCTATTCCCCGCCCCCAGTCTTTGGTTAAAGCCACATGATTGGTCAAGAACGCAGCAGTGAGGGGGGTTTTAAACATTAGGGACAGGCAGACTAAAGAGACAGAGTGACAAAATGGATAGAAAACAGTGAAATTTGGACTCATTTCAACTTTGATAGTTCAAAGGTAGAGTGTAGACAGCAAGATTAAAATTCCCATCAATCAGGCCCCACATGTAACCCGCACTAGCCATCAGTTCAATTTGACATGAAAAGACAAGCAAGGGAACCAACTATTAATGCTGTTTCTAGTGTGTCTTCTTGCATCTGTTGCTATTGCAATACCACAACTTCCAAGATGTACAACCCAGAGCTCCTTGAGACACTTTATGCAAAAAGCTATCCATTCCATCAAGCCATCAACGACCATCACAAAGGTAAATAAAACGACTTTATTGTACATTACAGTATACATTAAATAAGGTATATTTTGTGTAGTTTTAAGGCTCAGAAAATTAGAAAGTAGAAAATTATGTTTTATGGGGACCTGGGAACGAATTATTCTCATTTTAATGGTTTCCTATGAGAAATACATTTTTGGGATACACACCTTTCGCCTTACACACTCTGTCTGGGAACCAATTAAGTTCCTAAGCCAAGATAAGAAGCGAAACGTCCGACACCTTCAAAGAAGTACAGATGACGGCTGAAGAAACCTTTTCTTCGTAAGCCAAGGTGTCACTGTATTTTATTTCGAAGGTGATAAATAATGTTTAGCAGTCATTTCTTTAGTCCATCAATAAAATTCTTTGTGTGCACGACCTAAAGCCATTTAGGTTTCAGGTTACGAGATGAGTTTGTTGAAATTAAACAGTTACAGGATCGTAGTTTTGGGTATATTCATGTTTCGAACTATTATCTGCATTTTTGGAGGTCAATATTTGCCAGTTTCCATTGTGTCAGTAGTTGGTCCTTTTCCCTCCAAAATGGCGGCGTAGTTACTCTCTCGTGAGGTTTGGTCTTCAGATCAGGTGGTGTAAAGC
Organism: Hippocampus bargibanti; assembly: GCF_051943395.1. Taxonomy (NCBI): domain Eukaryota; kingdom Metazoa; phylum Chordata; class Actinopteri; order Syngnathiformes; family Syngnathidae; genus Hippocampus; species Hippocampus bargibanti. The sequence continues at coordinate 1,277,274 of NC_142739.1, read as the reverse complement.
TTTTGGATAGTGTATTATTTATTTTTACATGCGTATATGTTTGTTTGTTTGGATTTTGAGCAAACAATATAAGTTGACCAAACTGAAAGGAGGCCGAGCAAATTTACTGCCCCCCACCCCCCTATTAGTTTTCATGACGACTTGGAAAACGTCTCCTGATATTAAAATTGAGGTGTTATCAGCAGAGATTCTGGCTTGACAGCAGTTGCGGTAGATGGTAAGACTCCTAAGCAATTTATATTTCTTTACAAGACGAAGATAAGCCTTTGCCGAGCAACGTTTTTCTGGTTTTGGCTGCGTCTTTGCCTCATGTGGGAGGTTTAGCACTGCTGAGTGCATTTGCCACTGCTGTAGACACTCTGATTGATGCATTACTTTTAGAAGATATTGGGGAGGTGCCTCACTACATGCTCTTGCTATTGCACAGCCTTTTTTAAAGTTGAAATCCTTCCAAAGTGATTCATCATGGTAAATATTGGATTGTATCGACTGTGACTGCTAGATTTTAGTCTGCTTTGAGTGCTTCGAGCTCACGCACTGAATGTAAAATGTGATCAGGAGTGCAGCCAATTGGTTTGTCAATCAACTATTTAGATCTGTATACAGTGATACGTCGGTTTACGAACCCCTTGGCTTACAAACTTTTCGGTTTGCGAACGATAATTTATGAAAATTTTACCTTGGCATATGAACTTTTTTCGGGATACACACGCAGCAGCCTCAATGAGTGATGCATCGTTCGCTAACGAGTCTTTGGTTAAAGCCACGTGATTGGTCAAGAACGTAGCAGTGAGGGGGGTGGGGTTTACAGATAGAGAGAGAGTGAAGCCGTTCGCCAAGAAGAGAATGGCTGCCGACTTTTTTGTCCTCCATTCCCCGCCCCCAGTCTTTGGTTAAAGCCACGTGATTGGTCAAGAACGCAGCAGTGAGGGGAGGTGGTTGAAACATTAAAGCAGTGGTTCTTAATCTTGGATTGGATTGGATTGGCCTTTATTAGTCTCACAGTGGAGAAATTTACATTTCACAGCTGCAAAGTGATGAAAAGAATGAAAGTAGAAAAAAGAAATACATGAGCTGCTGGAAAGGCAGCCACTCTCGCGGCGCCGTCTTGAAGTCAAAAGAACAAAAAAAACAAAACCTAAATAACACATAATATGACAACACAAAGACAACATGACAAAACAAAGACACAGTGAGTCATTCATTCTTCAGGACTTGCTGTACCCTCTTTGTGATGACATGAAGGAGTTCTAGATGAAAGAGAAGAGGATCAAAGCGTCTTTCCACCAGTGGATCAGGGACATCATGGTGGAACGTGCACATCGACTACAAGCTAAATGTTGAAAGCAAACACGCAGCTGTAGCATCCATTGACGAAAAGAGATTGTCTCACATCTCCTGTCCCACATAAATCTGCTTCAATTCCTAGCCGCAACAGTTCCACATACGCATCGGCGCTCTGCGCTGACGCTCCTTTCTTTTTATCGCGGGCTCCTCAAGCCATTCATCCATCCAGCTGCAGACTATCCAACAGCACCGACCTTTCCGCTGAACAAAGCGGGGCTGTGAAGATGCTGCCCATTACTGGCGCAAAAAATCACAAAGGCCCCTTTGGTGTCCAGCGATGGCACCGACATTCCTCCCATTCAAAAACAGTACTGGCATATTCATGCTGCCGAAAAGGCGCAACCGCTCAGCACAGTCTCCTCCTTGATGAATGTCATGGTCAAAAATGCTGAAAAACAATCCGTATCCATTCCACACGACGCCCAACAACACAAAGTGACAAAAGAAAACACAAAACAAGACAAAAACAACAAAAAAAGCAAGGCTCATGCAAGCACTTGCTGACCGCTGCCTACTCGGGCGCCATCTTGGACTTCTTTCTTCTTGTTGGAGGCACCGAACCCCACCAGTTTCATATGCTCATTCACCGAACCCTTCTTCCAATGACTGTGCCTACTAACTGAAGTCTAGACTGAGGGGTGGACCTCTGAGGCGGTAGATCCACCGAACCCGTGAGACCAACTCACCGAACCCCTAGGGTTCGATCGAACCCAGGTTAAGAACCACTGCATTAAAGACAGTGAGAGAGTTCAACTTTGATAGTTCAAAGGCAGAGACTGCAAGGTTAAAATATCCCAGCAATCACGCTCCACAAACAACCGGCACAAGCCATCTGTACCCTTGATGCAAAAAGCTATCAACCCAGTGAAACAGAACACAATTGAAGAGGAACTAGATAAAATTAGCACATAGAAAGCACCTACAAGGGATCATTCCTCAAGTTGGTGAAAGAAGGCTAAGTTCCTCATCAAGTGTTTAATGCTGATGAAACCGGCCACTCCATTCCATCAAGCCATTAACGACCATTACAAAGGTAAATAAAACAATTTTATGATACAGTACAGTTTATTTCTTTTCTTATAATACCATAGCACATTTTTATACATAAAATAAGGTATATTTTGTGTAGTTTTAAGGCTTAGAAAATTAAAAAGTAGAAAATTATTTTTTTTATGGGGACCTGGGAATGGATTATTCTCATTTTAATCGTTAAATACTGTATAAATACTTTTTACACTGTTGTATTAGTCGTACAAAACCAGACCAAGTCTTTTGTGCTTGTTAATCTCCATTTACAAGGAGCATAAAAGACAAAGTGAAACGAGTAGAAGAAAACATCCCCTGGGACTTTGCAATCAGAGAGCAAAAACGGGTTAATCTCTGTCCTGTTACCATCCGGAAATCTAGTCTTTGATTCTCCTGCTTTCGGGCAACAAATGGCTCACAGAGATTGCACTATAAATCCATCTGACCATCAGTTAAGCTCAGTTGTGTCTTCAGGCAAGAGGAGTCAGAAGCTGAGAACATGGACCTTCGAAATCTCCCCATTGCTAGAAATCACCATGTTGTGATGAAACAGAGAGAGACAAATTGACAGACAATTTTGCTATTTTTTAGGTCTGCCAAAAAAGAATTGAAAATATGCGGAGGGTCTTCACAAGACTGCCATTGATAAAAATAGCACCTGTGTACAACCTTGGATTTAATGTTGTAATGGTGCTAATAGATCACGAAGATGTTGTTTTACTTGGAAAGTGTCAAACTCTAACAAATGTTTTCTGGCATAAATGTCACAGCTTAGAAAAAGTAACCAATTGTGCTTTATCAGTTTCTCGCTGATTTAAGATGTACTATTATTGTTGATGATTATTATTAAGCTGTAACAACTCCAAGGTGACCCATTGCAATGAGCAGGTTGGCATTCCAGACTGATTCAAAGCATATGCAGCAATGAAGACAAGGCCGTGTGTCATTCTACCAGAAAACATCGTACTTAGCTGCCATTGCCTTTGAATCAGCTAATTGTGGAGCAACACTGCTTTGTCTTTGAGGTTTCATGAAGTTTTGGGTTTCTGCTGGGATGATGTTACTGTTACTCCTCAGACACAGGAAAGGAGCCAGGGGGAAGAAAATAAGCCCAGCGGCTTCCTCCATCCATTGAGTCAAGTGGTGATCAATACACTCTGGACAGGATGCTGCCATTGCTCAACTTAATCCTTGCTTTCAGCCCTTCCGGACTGTAGCAATTCCTCTGTGGAGCATATTAGTTGCCTGCGAGTCCGTTGCACAATTTTGACTTGAAGTTTCCTTCTCTGAATTCACAACACATTTTGTCAAATATGATGAAATGCTTGTAAAGCTTTGTAAATGTGCCTTTATCAGGTAAATTATGTCTGAAAAGGGGGGCCAAATTCTAAAAGGGGTGGGTCCTTATTTCACAAGATTGCCGAAGTATACAACAATCATCTAAACCAAATCATAAATCATAAACCAAAATACATTCATTGGAGCATGATATTTCTAATTTGCAAATGAAAAAACATTATTACAACGGCTGCGGCTAGATGGATGCATGGCTTGAGGAGCCCGCGATAAGAAGAAAGGAGCGCCGAGCGCCGATGCGTATGTGGAACTGTTGCGGCTTGGAATTGAAGCAGATTTATGTGGAACAGGAGATGTGAGACAATGTCTTTTCGTCAATGGATGCTACAGCTGCGTGTTTGCTTTCAACATTTAGCTTGTAGTCGACGTGCACATTCCACCATAATGTCCCTGATCCACTGGTGGAAAGACGCTTTGATCCTCTCCTCTTTCATCTAGAACTGCTTCACGTCATCACAAAGAGGGTACAGCAAGTCCTGAAGAATGAATGTCTCTCTGTGTTTTTGTTTTGTCATATTGTCTCTATGCTGTCATATTATTTGTTATTTAGTTTTTTTTGTTATTTTGACTTCAAGACGGCGCCGCGAGAGTGGCTGCCTTTCCAGCAGCTCATGTATTTTGTTTTTCTACTTTCATTCCTTTCATCACTTTGCTGCTGTGAAATGTAAATTTCTCCACTGTGAGACTAATAAAGGCATATCCAATCCAATCCAATTATTAGAGTAAAATCTATTTTTCTCAGTGGTGGGCCGTCAGGGCCAGCAAGGCCTTCTCTGCTGGCCTAACATAACCAGACATCATTATCATAATTATAATAAAAGTCAATTTCTTTAAAAAAGTATTTTCTCTAAATATATATATATATATAATTATTCTACATACTGTTTTCTTGATGTTATATTATATCCATTTGGTTATGCTCCTTTCAGTGTTGTAGTTTTAGGTCAGAGTTTTTAAATCCAATCAGAATTCAGCTAGTTTGTGTCGCCAGGCTGTATGAAATCTGACCGACGCCTTCAAAATCAACAGTGAGGGCGTCTGTGCGCTGTACAGAACGGGCACATGTATGTAGTTGATATACAGTTCCGATAGCCAATCAGATCACGAGTTGGCACAGTAAGGCCAGCTCGAGGGCCTCGCGTTGAACATGACGTACGGATCCTGTGATTGGATACTCACTTTACCTCAGCCCGGAAACCCGGAAACTGAGAAACTGAGCAGAAAAAAACAAGTATATCTACTCGCTTTTTTAACCCACAATGGCTGAAGGAGAGGACAACTCGCTGTCGCATGTAGGTAAGCCTATTCTCAAGAACAAATGAAAAAGATTTGTTTACTTTTATTTTCAACAAATAGTTCGTTTTGTGAACGTCTTGTTTTTCTTATATTAAACTGACATTTTGTAATTTAGCGTAAAATCTTGTTAAAGATTGCATATTATTGGTGGACTTAATACAACTTTGTGGACAAATGATTTTAAATGTCCTTTTATTTTGAAGTGTTTGCAGTATCACGTATAGTGACAAGTTCTAATTGCTGATGCAGATTAATTGATGTGTAATTGCTCCGGAAAATAGCCTGTGTTGTAGACGATTAAGGTGATGCCGCGCCCAGTACTGCGTGCGTGTGCTTTTGTAAATGATATCTCCAGCCGTTGTGTCACAAATTATGGCATTACGAGGGATATTTGTTCAAGTCGGACTAAGCAGGACTTCACTGAAGGCCTAGGTGTGAAATGCACGGACCGCCACTGATATATATATATATATATATATATATATATATATATATATATATATATATATATATATATATATATATATATATATATATATATATATATATATATATATATATAATTGCACTCATTCCCTGTGCTCACTTAACTCAATGTAAGACCACTGCATTCCAAGCAGCCTGCTTGCATCCTCCAGATGCAAATGGCTGATCAATATTCAGTACGATGGAAGTCTCAGAATACTTCCACAGGTCAACTGTGAAATATTCTGTTAATTCATTGGTCAGATGTGAAGAGTCTTTGGGTAAATCTATTGAGTCTATTGGTAGCTTGAATCTTAATACACGACTTCATATTAAAAGCCGCAGAGTTCAAACCATGGCAAAAAAGTCGTGACTCACAGTCCGGAAAATTTGCCATTAGTGTGACAACAATAAGACACGCTGGACAATGACTGGTTGACCGATCCAAAATGTTTCAAGGACACAATTGAAAAGTTTTTTTTTGACCAAGTATGACAGTTTTCCATTTCTGTAGCCACTTTGAACTCTTAACAGTACGTGTGTTGTATTAGAACCTGGTGTATGGAAGCTATTCAAACACGAAGCCTTATCCATTCCACTTGCATGCTAAATCCTCCAACAATTTGGAATTTATATTTATCAACTTGGATGAAAAGTCTTCTCTCATTTCTTTCTGTTTGATTTTCTGGTCCTAGAACATTGATACTCTCCAAGAACACTTAGGACTTTGCTGTGCCTGCCTTCCAGCTGTACCTCACATGTGCAATTAAGCTGTCAAAGTAGCCTCGGCCACTGCTTGTATTGTTCTTGGCGGTCGATATGTTGTTCAAGAGATGCTCATGCCTTTTATTACGTGCCTAAAGCAGTGTATACAATAATGACCGAATGGAAGAATGAACGACCACCACTGTTGTTAATATACTGCAGTCTATAGTGTGTTTTATGTCATTATTAGTTATAAATATTTTGAAGTTCCTTTGATTGGGTAAATTATGCATTTGATTTGCACGCGGTAAGAAACGTTGTTGTTATTTGGATTAGGAATCAAGTTGCCCTACACTTTTGGAATTTCCCATTGCGGGTTGTGGTTGATTTGACAAAGATGTATGTGTCTGTGTATAATGTCAAGGTTATGTGTGGACTGTGATACTACTGTATATAACACATTGCAGTAATCAGCATTAAGGGATGGCAGTGCTGGCCGAAGCAGCATGCTTCTCATGCTCAGCCTGGGCTTGTGGTTAGTTGATGGAGACATCTGACAGACCAGAGCCTCTTAGATCTAAATCCGGAAAAATGCTGTCCCATTTTCACATTCTATCTCAGTCTCTGTCTCCTTCTCTCTTCCACTTTCCTGTACTCACTGACTTACTGTCCTCTTTGCAATAATTTATATTATCTGTTCATGGCACAGTCAGGGGTGTAAGGTTCACTCATCAGAAAGAAGTGTGAGTAACATGGAAACATCATAACTACCTGATTTCGATTACGTGTTTTCCAAAGTTTTCAATTTGCAATGCTATGATTCTAAATGAAATATTTACTTTCTAATTTGGTATATATGAATAGTTTGGGCTCAAGAGTCCCTTCCACTCATCAAATGCAAAATTCATGCCACCGACCCAACCAAATCTTATATCACAGCCGATTTGTTGTAATGCCCTTATGAGCGAGCCCTTTGTAATTTAGCCCCACCGTGACTTCCCAATGGTATTACACTTGGTGATTTAACTGCTTGGCTGAACAAAGATCCACCACTTTCACCCCACGGTCAGATCACACGCACCACACCCCCAACTACCACTCTGCCTCCTGGTTCCTTCCTGTCTGTCACAATCGCGCACACACGAGGAACCAACTGAGGAGAATGAAAGTGAGGAAGGCAAAAGGTCCAGACAACATCAGTTCCCTCCCCTCAGGACCTGCTCTGAACCGGCTGTGTGTCATTGTCCAGCACATGTTCAACCTGAGCCTGAAGATGGGCAGAGTTCCACAGCTGTGGAAAACGTCATGCCTGGTCCTGGTGCCCAAGATCGACCACCCGAAGGAGCTCAACAGCTACAGACCGGTGACACTGACGTCTCACCTGATGAAGACGCTGGAGAGACTCGTCCTTGCCCACCTGCAACCGCTGGCGAGCTCACCACATGACCCGCTACAGTTTGCCTACCAGCCCAGCATCGGTGTGGAGGACGCCATCATCTATCTCCTCCACTCGGCGCTGTTGCACCTGGAGAATGCTGGGAGCACTGTGAGGATCACATTCTTCGATTTCTCCAGTGGCTTCAACACCATCCAGCACAACCTACTGGGGGACAAGCTGTGACATGCTGGAGTGGATACCACTTTACATCATGGATTACAAATTACCTCACACACCGGCCACATTATGTGAGGGCAAAGACAGGCTTCGCTGCAGCACTGGGGCGCCGCAGGGGACAGTCCCGGCTCCATTCTTATTCTCCCCCCACACTTTGGAATCCAGCTACAACACTCCACCCTGCCACCTTTGGAAGTTCCCTAAAGATTTAGCGATTGTCGGCCTCATAACAGCGGGAGATGATCGGTAGTACATGGGACTGACAAAGGACTTTGCGGACTGGTGGCCGCAGAATCACCTTAGATCAACCCCGGGAAAACCAAGGAGTTTTTTGTGGATTTCTGCAGGAAACAGTACTCACCTGCATCGTTGAACATCCAGGGTATGGACTTCGACAGGGTGCCCTCCTACAAGTACCTGACTGTTATTCTCAACAATAAACTGGACTGGGCTACAAACACGGACGCCCTAATCAAAAAGGGACAGAGTTGCCTCTTCCTACTCAGGAAACTAAGGTCTTTTGGGATTCAAGGGTCACTCCTTAAGACATTCTTTGACTCTGTGGTGGCTTCAGTCATCCAGTCTGGAATTGTATACTGGTCAGGCAGAATCACCACCCGGGACAGGAAAAGACTGGAGCGCCTGGTCTGCTCGCTGGACTCTCTGGAGGAGGTGGGCAACAGACGGATGCTAGCTAAACTAAAAGCTATAATGGACATCCCCTCTCGCCCCCTCCTGCCCACCCTGACAGCACTGGGTAGCTCCTTCAACCAGAGACTGTTACACCTGCACTGCAAAAGAGAGAGATACCGCCGGATGTGGAAAAAAAAACCTGGACTCATGCATTGTAAATAGCACAGCCACCTTATGTTGAGTCAATACAGTTATACATATATCAAATATGCTTTTTATTCTTGTATATATTTTTATACTTTGCTCTTGTACAAGTCTTTTTATGACACTTTTTGTGCAGTTGTACATTTCAGTCTCCTGACATTTTCTTTTGTGCATAAAATACTTTGTTTTATCTTTTGACTCAAAAACAAGACTTCCGGAATCTTCCGCACAGCATCGCACACAGAGACATTCGAGGTTTCAAGGGCTGGATGTTTACGCGACGGACACCAAGGCTGACCAATCAAGTGTTGCTAACGAGTTCAGGCCCCGATTCGCCGAGCACGCTTATGATTGGCTGGCTAGAGTATGTGGGCGGGAAGGAAATCCCTCTTAACAGTTGACGCTCTGAGGAGGAGGCACTAAGCTCGTTTACGGTTGCCTGTGTAGAGTATGTGGGCGGGAAGGAAATCCCTCTTCCCAGTTGACACTCCAGGAGCACACGATGCATAACAAAAAGTAACATTTCAGTAACATAATTACTGAATTATATGCCAGCAGCTTCAGTCATGGCTTACTGAAGACCTAAGGATATATGTCGTTGTACGACAGTAGGTGTGAATTTATTTCACGACCGTGAGAGCGTCTGTGTTTTATACTTCCCCGTTTAGTGTTTGACTTAAACATACATTCCATAGGAAAATATAGCACTGAAGCAACTTACGATCAAATTCACCATGCGAACGACCGCTCGGAACATATCTCGTTCGTAAGGTGGGGAGCGTCTGTATATGTACCTCTTTGTCAGAACTGTAATTGAATATGGACTTGTGATTTAACTCCCGTCTCACATGAGTATATGCTCAAGCAATAGAAAGTTGATTGATGTTTCCCTATCGCTTCAGCTGACAGTGGTCTTTCTTTTGCCAGACATGTTTGAAGGGGAAAATTAAACACATATCTTAAATTGCTGTGTAATGTCTAAAAGACTTTGTGACTGTTTCATTAAAAAACCATTAGGGGCTTTCTCGGGGGTAATCTTACAGATGGGTTTCAAGCCAGGGAACGTTAAAAAAGTGTAATTTGATTCGAATGTGATGAGCTCTGTTTCACTCCACTTGCATTCCAATGGGTTTGTCGTCGCTGAGTTAAGTTTCCCCACAAGGTCCATGAGGAGGGAGGAGAAAGAGGCCACGTACTGACATTAGAAAACCAACATTACTGAAACAATCACTGTCGTTTTTTTCTGTGCCAGCTGCAAACCATTTTGTGACCGTCTGTTGTTAATGTTAAAACGAGCGTAGACACAGCAGAGTTCAAATACTTCTATGTAGCTAATATTTGATTGGATTTAATGAGTGAATGATTTTCTTTGCATTTATATCACCAAATGTGAATTACTATATTTAATAAGTGCACTTGTATATACAGGCACAATTTTATGAAACCCTTCTTTGACCAATAGCTGGGATGTGTTTACCAGTTAATGCAATTCAATTGAAAACAATGGCGCTTAATTTCATTTTTGTTTTTCTTCCTCAACAATAAATACAGTAAAGTCTCGTGATATCGATATCGGATATATCGATAGTCCCGGTTATATCGATACTATTTCTATGCACGCACGGAGAAAATTACATGCAAACAGGGTCGGATATATCGATAGTCCCGGTTATATCGATATTTTTCGGACTCCCTTGAATACCGATATAACGAGACTTCACTGTATATATATAAAGTAAAACTTATGCAATACTCTAAGCCGCTATGGTAATTCAGTCTTCTAACATTCATAACTGGAGCATTGGGTCAATTCCTACTAAAAAGATGAAATTCTCTCTGTATTTGTGCCGTATGATAGACTGACACTCTGTCCACATGGCGGTGGCGTTCAGTTTGGTTTGTCCCATCAGGTATCTCCACAGCCAGTCAGTCGTCTGCTCAAATTCGTCTTTCATACGTCCCAGCTCTCGGTGAACTTGAACCGGTTAAACGTTTACTATCATCCATTCACTAGGTGAATGGATTTTCTTTGTTTAATTTACAGTATGTGTGCTGTACACAGCACCAGCTATTGTTGTTGAAAATCATTGTAAATCTATAAACAGTATCTTTCATTTTTTTTATTTTTTTTTATTTATTTTTTTTTAAATCTAGAATACTGTTCGGCTGCCAATCTACAGTAAAATATATTGGCAGATCACTTGGTGGCAAGTACAGTGAGACCTCAACTTACGAACTTAATTGGTTCCCAGACAGAGTGTGTAAGGCGAAAAGTGTGTATCTCAAAAAAACATTTCCCATAGGAAACCATTAAAATGGGAATAATCCGTTCCCTGGTTTCCATAAAATATACTTTTCAACTAAATAAGCCTTAAGACTACTCACAACATACCTTATTCTATGTATAATAAATGTGCAATTGTATTGTAATGAAAGAAATACACTGCATTGTATCATAAAGTCACTTTATTTACATTTGTGATGGTCATTGATGGCTTGATGGAATGGCGCCGGAGGTCAAAGGGAATTGCTGTTTGGAAAGAGAGGCGCATTACATGAGGACTGTAATTAAAGAAATAAACTGTGCTGTAAAATAAAGTTTTATTGACCTATTATTTTCGATGGTTGTCGATGGCTTATGGAAGGAGAGTCACCTTCCATAAGGACTGTTGGTAACTTAACCTCTGGTGCTGTTCGGTCATGTGCTTCCGCCGAAGATCACTCCGCCAGCCGTGGTGGGTGTGTATTATGAAAATAGTGCTTATTATAAGGTTTAATTTTCAGAAATTTGACATTTGTAAGACGAAAAGTTTGTAAGTTGAGGTGTGTGTAAGAGGTCTCACTGTATATAGTTGTTAAGACACAGTAGGTGTAACCTCAAGGGGGAGCCCTGTCGAGCCTGAAATGGAAGATAGGGCCTCTTCATGGCGTGTGAGTGTGGGTGGAAGGGTGGGAGCGGAGTTGGGTTGAGGGGGGGGAGGGGGGGGGGGGCTCTAGCTGGGTTTTGTCTTGATGAAGACTTGTTGGGGTTTCCTTCATTTATTTTATCATGCCAAGCGCTTCGCCCTTCACTGCTTGGCCTCCAATCTCCAGGCCTTGTCACTTTGATGTCAGCATGAGTCTGCGAGTGACTCTCAGTGGAAAAACAAAGGTAAACGTGAGAGCGTTTGCCCGACCGTGACAGCACTATCTTTAAATTAATTGCTTTTCTTTACCTGTAGTATGACTTGTTAGATTTTGTTTTTGAAAACTATTGCGTTACTTTTCAACTGTGCTGATATTAATTCCAATTCTTCAATGGTCTTGTCCTATTAAGGTTTTGTTGTGGCTGGCCTTTGGATGTTGGAGCTGTGAATGAATTGCCTTCATCAGGATGAATAAAGTTTTCTTAATATCACTTAGATGCAATGTGTGCCCTTTTATGTACATAAGCAAAATGTTATTATAAAAAAAAAACGGTTTGGATGTCAGGCACATATCATAAAATATTTGTTTTGGGCTTTCAATACGTGCAGCAAAATTTTGGCTGTATACAGGCTATGTACTGTAGTGTATATTTTGAAGTATGGTAATAACAAAAATGTCATGAGAGGCAACATAGATTAAATCTGTCAAGAATGTCCGTCTCATATTTTGGATTTATACAAATAAACCTCTCACACTATCTCCAAAGACAATCTTTCTGATAACCAGCAGTGACAGCAGGGTTCAGCTAATTTTCGAGAGGCTCAAATGAATGTCAACACTTGAGAGACATGTTTAAAACACTGCCTCTGGGTCTCTCACACTGCCAGATGTCTGCAGGGGGTAGAGGTTAGGTCTGGCCTTCCTGTACCCTATCTCTCAGCTGGTGCCCACTTACACTCATGCTAGGAGGTCCCCCGTTGCCTTTAGGCAATGCCCCTTCCATTCTTCTATAGCTTTTTTTATGCAGGTCTGTTCGTTCTTGTGATGTAGTCTTAAGGATTTTGCATGATGTCCATCAGGTTGTTTATTTCTTAAAGGACAACCGACACCACTTTTTTGTTTCCTAACTGACATCACAAAAACATGTTATAGCATCTAAAATACCCAAAACACGCAGGATGATATTTTTAGTCAAATGCAAAACACCAATAAAAATGACCAAGTGTCTAAAAACTTCAAATTGAACCCGGAAGTGGCCAGTTTCAGAAGGTCCCGCCCCCTTGTTCGTGGTGTCACGCCATGACGTCTTGCCTTGCTCGAGAATCAAAACAATGGCTTCAGATTCGGAAAATATGCTTTCCTGTTACTCATCCAGTTATGCATATGATTCAAATAGTTCTGAAGAGGAAAGCATACATGTTTGCAATCGATTAAATAATTTATTCAGTGTCATTTTAAAGGTATCCGGACAGAAATGTAGCACCCCAAAAATGCAGAAGATGGCGACAAAGCTCCGTGGAAATGGGTTGATTTGTCTCCTGGGAATTTTTGTCAGTGAATATCAAATAGTTGTCTCGGTGCAACACACAACGATTCACCATCGCGTTATTTATGTGTTTTCCTTCTAATCTCGCCATCAACACAAAGTTTTCAGGCCAAACAAAGTACCGCAAAATACATTGTGTGTCCTTTCTCGGTCAGGGGCGTTCCTTCCATGACGTGACGTCAGGAATCGTCACCAACTCAAAAATAAGACTTCCTGAATATTCAGCGCAAGTCTTAAAACGTAAAATATAGCTATAAGCGGTGGAATCTTTGTAAAATGCGCTTAGTAGAAGTCATTTGAAGCGATTTTACAAATTATGGACACAACTTGTCCGGAGGTGTCGGTTGTCCTTTAAATGAATTAACTTCATAGGGATTCAGGCGTTGCTTGTCCGATTTGACCACAGTCCCCATTGCATACCTCCTTTGTTCCTCCCAGCCCATTTTTCCATTTTGTGCCCTTCCGTTGTAAGCTCATTAGCCATTTACTATGGAGGCAGCATACAGTAATGCTGTCCGACAGATTCACTCTGAGAAAAGATGTGCCCCTCATGTAATTTACTGTCTAAAGGGATATTGAGTGTTCAATTGCGCTCCTTTCTCCTCCAATTTCAATTTGAGGAGTCATATTGTCTTTGTGTTGTCATATTGGTCATTTAGTTTTTTTGTTCTTTTGACTTCAAGATGGCACCGCAAGAGTGGCTGCCTTTCCAGCAGCTCGTGTATTTTGTTTTTCTACTTCTTTCATAACTTTACTGCTGTGAAATGTAAATTTCTCCACACTGCGAGACAAATAAAGGTAAATCCAATCCAGTCCAAAACTAGTATGATCTTAAAGCCTGAGCAGCTATGCAGTTCATTGGTTATAAATATTTGCAAACTTCAATGATTTAATTTGGCAAATGTTTTTTAAATATATTCATTTATTTGTTTGATCTATTCTCTATGTCCGTGCAGTTCAGTTCCAACAAGAAAAACGTTTACGTAATTTCCGGATTATAAAATGCAACATTTGTCACAAGCTTTCAACCCTGCGGTTTATGCAACGATGCAGCCAATTTATGCATTCTTTCAAACGGTGGCCAGTGGCGCTCGAGCACTAAGGGTAAGAGTAAGACAGGGTGAATATATGTGCCGAGAAAGATGCAAATTTAATGTAGCTTTGCGTGTGAATCGTGCATTTAAAGTGGCCTTCCGAGTTGAATGGGAGGCTTCGATGACCAGCGGCGAGAAATCGTCTACCTAAACTGGCCGTATGCGAAGAGCAACTTTTGCGCAAGTTTGCCAGTGGATCCTGATAGCGTGGGGCAGTGTAAAAAAAATCAACCATCACCAACGGGTTTCGAAAAGCCGGTCTGTTGCCTGAAGAAGAGGACAGCACAAGCTCGGGAGTGATCTTACCTCAGGATGAAAGTGACACTGAATGCAACACCAAAAGAGAGGATAAGAGCGTGTGTGGCGAGAAATATCTGCCGCTTTTCCAATCCGATACGCAGGAGGAAGACTTCCATGGTTTCAGTTTACAGTAGGAATATGAGGATGGCTTTCAGCGACTTGCTATGTTTTTGTAACCAGCCCTGTTACTGAGTTCTGACATATTTCTTCCGTGTCGCAGTGACTTGGTATGTTTTTGTACCCAGACCTGTTTGCTTTAAGAATGCTGATAGAGAAGTACAGAGAAGGTCAGAAGGAATTGCATTGTGTCTTTGTAGATCTGGAGAAAGCGTACGACAGCGTGCGCATAGAAGAGCTGTGGCATTGCATGAGGAAGTCTGGAGTGACGGAAAAGTATGTCAGAGCGGTGCAAGACATGTATCATGACTGTAAGACAGTTGTGAGGTGTGCTGTCGGTATGACTGAGGAATTCAAGGTGGAGGTGGGACTCCACCAGGGGTCAGCTCTGAGCCCCTTCTTGTTTGCTATGGTGATGGACAGGTTGACAGACGATGTGAGACAAGAATCAGCAAGACGGAATATATGTGTGTGAATGAGAGGGATCCAAGTGCAAGAGTGATGCTACAGGAAGAAGAGATAAAGAAGGTGGAGGATTTTAAGCACTTGGGGTCAACTGTCCAGAGCAATGGAGAGTGTGGAAAAGAGGTGAAGAAGCGTGTCCAGGCAGGCTGGAGCGGCTGGAGAAAAATGTCAGGTGTGATGTGTGATAGAAGGCTTTCAGCTAGGATGAAAGGAAAAGTGTATAAAACGGTGGTGAGACCAGCCATGATGTTTGGACTGGAGACGGTGCCACTGAAGAAAAGACAGGAAGCAGAGCTGGAGGTAGCAGAGCTGAAGATGTTGAGGTTTTCTTTGGGAGTGACCAGGTTGGATAGGATCAGGAATGAGTACATTAGAGGGACAACTCATATTAGAGGCTTTGGAGACAGTCAGACTGAGGTGGTTTGGACATGTTCAGAGGAGAGAGAGTGACTATATTGGGAGAAGGATGCTGAGCCTTAAACTGCCAGGCTGGAGACCGAGAGGAAGCCCGAAGAGGTTTATGGATGTGGTCAAAGAGGACATGAAGGTAGCTGGTGTGAGAGAAGAGGATGCACAAAACTGGGATAGCTGGAGGACATTTATTCACTGTGGCGACCCCTGAGGGGAAAATCCGAAAGGAAAAGAAGAAGAAGACCTGTTTGTGAATGCTAACACGTTGCTGCTGTGTTACTGCCGTGTCTCACTTTTACCGGCATGTTTTTTTAACTATCCTTGTTAAGGCTGCGTTATAACCGTAATGCTTGTTGGGTTGCTGCCGTAAAGAGGTAAGATCAGGCACAACAAATGTAGTCCGACCGGACGCGACCAGAGCTTGACCAATTAACTTGATTTGCAGGCCCGAGCCCGAAGCAAACCCGAAATTTCACGTCATTTGTGAGGACAAGAGATGATTCATAATAAGAAATGAAAGCCTTTGTTACGAAATCAAAGTTAAAGAAGTAGAAATATTTACATTTTCTTACAACATTTTTCTTGGTTTTCATGAGCCTCTCTGCACTTCAAACAGAACCCTGAGACTGTCCCAGAGCATGTGCATTTATACGGAGACTACGGAGATTACACACAGGTGGATTCTATTTATCATCATCGGTCAATTAGGAAAACATTGGATGATTCAGAGATCCTCTCTGAATTTCTGGAGTGAGTTTGCTGCACTGAAAATAAAGGCAAATATGCCAATATATGCCAAATAATATGGCATGCCCCACTTTTTCAGTTTTTTATTTGTTAAAAAAAGTTTAAATTATCTAATAAATGTTGTCCCACTTCACGATTGTGTCCCACTTGTTGATTCTTGACAAAAAAAATCACATCCTTATGTTTGAAGCCTGAAATGTGGCAAAAGGATGCCAGATTCAAGTGGGGCGAATACTTTTGCAAGGAACTGTATACTCATGTTTTACTTTTTTCCCCTTTTATCATATAACATTTCACTCCTTTTGAAAAGAAATGTCTCACAAACTTGAAGCATGTTTACATGAGTTAATATACGACCAATATGTTCAATTCAACATCATACGTGAATCTCGGCTCTCATAACCATTTTGTGTTCTGTGGTTTATGACTCTGATGGCGTCACTATGGTTTCGGTATTCAACATTTATTAATGAAGAAATATGTTTCTCAGCAACCTATAACCCTGAACGAGTTTTAGGGTTTCCCAAAAGTAAAATAATGTGGTTAGGGTGAAGGTTTCCTGAACATGCTGGAGTGGCCCTTAAACAAGCTACCAAATTTCTGAAGTCAAAGTACCATAGAGCTTGCCTATCAAATTGCCCTTCAAATCTCCCTGTCCTGCATGTTTATGCTAGTGCTCCATATATCGTGCCAAATAGATTGGATTTGAAATAGAACTATTAAGTGGCAAATCCATCCATCCATTATATGAAACACTATTTCGTCTTAATGTCTTTCATGCTATCAATTCCAATCACCCGTAAGCGCCTTGTAACAATGTTTCAAAAGGTGCTGTGTAAATTCATCTCATGTTATAATAATAATAATAATGATAATAATGCTAATAATAATAATGATTGTAATGATAATTTGATAATTCGATGATGTGGTAATGTGATAATTTGTCTTTTAATGTTTTTATGTTTTCATGTTTGTTTTAATGTTTTATTTTTATATTTTTATATTTTTATATTTTTATATTTTTATATTTTGACATTTTTATATTTTTATATTTTGATCTTTTAATATTTTAATATGCTAATATTTTAATATTTTAACAATTTAATAACAATGATATTAATGCAATAATAATGGTAATAACAATACGTATAACAATAAGAATCAAAATAACAATAACAATAATAATTTAATAATAACAGTTATAGTTATTAAATAACAACAACACCATTAATAACAATAAAAACAATAATTTGTTTTATTATTATTACGACTATAATACATGTGTCATCCAAATGTATTTGTAGGGCCTATCGTGGGAGAAAAGTCCGCTTGGGATTAATCATGACCGAAAGAAACACTGAAACTCAGTGCTGCTTGCTTTCTGCCAGCTAAATGCAGAACTCACGTTGCACATACAGTATTACATTTGTGCACACGACAAAATAGTAACACACTCAATTGCAAATATTTTGTGCTTTCATCCCAAAAGTTTTCCACCCAGATTCATCTGTGATTAGAACTTGAACAGTAGCTCTCATCTTCACGCGAGCGTTTTTATTTTTCTCATCAGGATGACCATGAGAGCGGATCTAGCTCAACAAGTCGCACCGTCTCAGAGAGTTCCAAGGCTGTCGGAAAGCCTCGCCGACTGCAGCAGGCTGCCCCCAGTGATCCAGACCTTCCCCCAGGTAAATGATGGCCCAGAAAAGTTTAACCAAAGACTGGGGGCGGGGAATAAAGGATAAAAACAGTCGGCTGCCATTTTGTTGTTAGAAGAATGGGCTCGTTCGCGAACATGTCACTCATTGAGGCAGCTCCGTGTACAAAAAAGTTTGTATGCCAATTTAAAGTTTGTATGCCAAGGTAAAATTTTCATAAATGTAACGTTCGTAAACCGAAAAGTTTGTATGCCAAGGGGGCATTAAAGTGGAACAATGCCTCCAGAGGGTTTCCATTTAATACAGTATTATACATAATGTATTATGCACGGAATTAAATAAGTTCACTGATTAAAAACATGTTGAGGGGAGAAGTGGGCGTATCTGTACAGCTTAATTTTACAAACCTTCATTTTATGCAGTTTCAATGAATTCATTCGCTCAGTCTGAACATGGTCAACAACATATAAAATATGTTTGTTAATATGTTAAATTTTGATTCGCGATTTCTCTGCAGACATTCCTGATAGTTTTCTTGTTAAACATCGACTGCATGCTTTGCAGAACAACTTCTCATCAAACTCCTTCCTTTCCTTTTGGCTTTTCCCGTCAGGGGTCGCCACAGCGAATCAGTGTCCTCCATCTAACCCGGTTTTATTCATCCTCTTCTCTCACACCAGCTACCTTCATGTCCTCTTTGACAACATCCATAAACCTCCTCTTTGGTCTTCTTCTCGGTCTCCTGCCTGGCAGTTCAAGGCTCAGCATCCTTCTCCCGATATAGTCACTCTTTCTCCTCTGGACATGTCCAAACCATCCAAGCCATATTTTCATTGTATGGCTCATCAGATTTATTCCTCTGTAGTTACTACAACTCTGCACATGTCCCTTCTTCTTGAAAATGGGCACCAGTACACTTCGTCTCCATTATTCAGGCATCTGTTCACCATCTAAGACAGACATGGGCAAACTACGGCCCGCGGGCCACATACGGCCCGTTAGGGTTTTTAATCCGGCCCGCCGAATTTGCCCAAATTATAGTAAAAACAGTGTCTGAAAGTTGCCTGCCCCATTTTTCACAACGTGAAACACAATGAGAGAACTAATCACATTAAAAAACATTGTCACAAAGTATAAAGTTTTTTTTAAATCAAGAATGTACCTACTAAAAATGCTACCTTGCTTAATTTACGGTAAATAAGCATGGCTGTAGATTTTGCTGCAGTAGTCGATTGTCATTGCGGTGCACAATGCAACGTTTGCATTGATTCCTACGAGCCACTAAGCCCCTTTCATAAGTCTCACGTACACTTTACAGTCACGGTTTAATGTAAATTTACGTTTTGTAGCGTCACATATGTTGTTAGCTTCTTTTGAATCTTTCTTCTGGGCTGAGGTTCTGTGCATCTATTTTGGAAAATGACATGCAATTGCACGACTTTATAACGCTTGCGAAAGTCCGGAAGAAAAAAGCAGGCTTCTGATTGGCTGCCGTGCCGAGTATGCAAATTTCTTCTGCAGGTAGCCTATGTCTGTGTGCTCGGCGACGGTACACGTGTATTGTTTGCGTGTGAAGGCGAGGGCGTCAGTGAGGAGTTTGTTGAGCGCGCGGTCAGGACAAACCATCTATGATTTGGCGGAATTTAACACAAGTAGGTATTATTGAGCTTGAATATTTCGTTGTGTAATAATATGTTTTGAATGTTGAAAGTGATTCCATTTTTCAATAAATGTTGATTTCTTTAACTTTGCCCCTTCGATGAAAACTTAAGAACAGACGCAATCTTGATAAATCACAGTGCATATGTTATTTTAATCTATTTCCATTTCCTCCTCCAAGTATCTGCGAAATAGTCTGTAAACGCCATATTCCTTGAGACAAATTTATTAACTGATCAGAGATATTTTTCACATTTGAAAGACAGTTAATAAATTGGGTTGTAGTGTTCTTACTGTGCTATGAGGTTTGTACACTACATTTGAAGGACAACCGGCACCATTTTTTTGTTTCCCACTGACATCAGAAAAACGTTTTATGGCATCTAAAATACCCAAATCAGGCAGGCTGATATTTTTAGTTAAATGAAAAACACCAATAAAAATGACTTCAAAATGAATCCGGAAATGGCCAGTTTCAGAAGGTCCCACCCCCTTGTTCGTGACGTCACGCCAAGACGTCTTGCCTTGCTCGAGAATCAAAACAATGGCTTCGGATTCGGAGAAGATGCTTTCTCTTTACTCATCCAGTTATGAATATGATTCAAATAGTTCTGAAGAGGAAATCATAAATGTTTGCAATTGATTCAAGGAGTCCTCCCATATCAATTCGAGCCGTCAATGACAGCAATGCAGCACCCAGAAAATGCAGAAGATTGCGCCCAAGCTCCGGTGGAAATGGTCTGATTTGTCAGCTGGGAATTTGTGTCAGCGAATGTCAAATAGTTGTCTTGGTGCAACACACAACGATTTACCATGGCGTTATTTATGTGTTTTCCTTTTTCTAATTTTGCCATCAACACGGATTAACACGAGGTTTTCAGACCAAACAAAATGCATTGTGTGTCACTTTCTCGGTCAGGGGCGGTCCAAACGTGACGTCACATGGGGATCGTCATCAACTCGAAAACAAGACTTCATGAATATTCAGCGCAAGTCTTAAAACGTGAACTATAGCTATATGCTGTGGAATCTTTGTAAAATACGCTCAGTCGACATCATTTGAAGTGATTTTATAAATTATGGACAAAACTTGTCCGGAGGCGTCGGTTGTCCTTTAATGCTTTAGGCTTAGTATTTCCGGCCCAAACACTCCCTCCAAATGCTCCTGGCCCGGCCCCTCTGTCAAATTTTAGAACCCAACCCAATCCTAGACACTTCAGTACCTCGATTGGTAAATCATCAGGCCTTTCCACCCTTCATCCTCTTCAGCGCCCTCCTCACTTCATCCTTGCTAATGTTTGCTACGTCTTGGTCCACAACAGTCACGTCTTCTACTCTTTGTTCCGTCTCATTTTCCTCATTCGTCAAGTCCTCAAAGCACTCTTTCTATATTGCCATCTCAATTCTCAAATTATATGTACACCTCTATAAAACAATCCATGTTAGAAAACTAACAAAATAACACAGTCTGCATTACTAACATAAAAACTAAATTCGAGCAATCGGAAAAGACACGTTTATTTTGGGAGGGGGCGGGGAGGTTGTAGAAGAAGAATGGGAAGGAATGGGTATTCAGCTTGCAGAATAGGTCACAGTGTAACACCCAAGTTATCTGAAACTCAGCATGCATGAATATATGAACTTAGATTCAGTCCTAGCTAGTTCTATCTGGGGAGGATCCATTTCCATGCCTGATGTTATGAAATAATATCACTCCCCAGCTGTTAAAGCAAGGTGCTTCACCCCAGATTCTCCCTTTGCGCAAAGGTAGGTGTGAAGGGAGAGTGAGAGGGAGAGAAAATCCCACCACACTTTTCCAGTCATGCACCAAGCTAACCAACTACAGTCCAAATCAGTGCCTGTGGCATTGCACAACTTTACTTCATTCATTGCCAGACATGCAAAAATGTGTCCACTCCAGTGCCAGGCAGGTGCGATATAACGAGACTTTACTATATATATATATATATATATATATATATATATATATATATATATATATATATATATATATATATATATATATATATATATATATATATATATATATATATATATATATATCGGTTATATCGATAGTACTGCTTATTACGATAATATTTCTATAAACGCAAGGAGAAAATATACATGCCGCAGGATCGGATATATTGATAGTCCGGTTATATCGATATTTTTTTCCGACTCCCGAGAATATCGATATAACGAGACTTTACTGTGTACAGTGAGACCTCAACTTATGAACTAGACACTTGTAAATATGGGTTGTTGCAATATATCAAAATGCATTTCTTGATTCTGCACTATGTACAGTCTTGTTTATAGAACGGTTTTTGCACATTTACATTTGCACGGTATACAGTTGACATTTTTATTTTGTTATGCTTAGAATATCTTGTTTTCTATCCTTTCACCCCCACCCCAACCCCATCCCTTTTTAATTGCTGCTGTGGACTGCAAATTTCCCCATTGTGGGACGAATAAAGGTATTCTGATTCTGATTAATTGGTTCCCAGACAGAGTGTGTAAGGCGAAAAAAAAATCCCATAGGAAACCATTAAAATGGGAATAATCCGTTCCCGGGTTTCCATAAAATATACTTTTCAACTAAATAAGCCTTAAAACTACACACTATATACCTTATTCTATGTCACAGGTGTCAAAGTCAAGGCCCGCGGGCCAAATCCGGCCCGCCACATCATTTTTTTCGGCCCGCGAAAGCAAATCAAACTTGTTAAATTCCATGATGATTGCTAAAATCTGAGCCAAAATTTCATATTTTTGGATGTCAACCACAATAAAAGTCATTATTCTTGACTTCAGATTTGAAAACGAGTCATTCATTAATTTGCTGTGTGCTCTATATGTAATATTTGAAGGGATTTAAACATTCTAATGGGTTCCCCAAATTCATAACGGCCCTCGAGAGGAAACCATAACTACAATGTGGGCCGCGGCAAAAAATGACTTTGACACCCCTGTTCTAGAGCAAGGCAAGACATCCTGGCGTGACGTCACAAACAAGGGGGTGGGACCTTCTGAAACTCGGCATTTCCTGGGTCATTTTGCAGTAGTTTTGGGACACTTTAACTCATTTCTCTTGGTGTTTTGCATTTGACTGAAAATATCAGCCTGCGTGTTTTCAGTATTTTAGATGTTATAAAACGTTTTTCTGATGTCAGTTAGGAAACAAAAAAATTGTGTCGGTTGTCCTTGACTGAATATCCCACCCTGGATACTGGAATACTGTGATTGATTTGTTGTTATTATTCGATCACCTTTTTATTTTCTCATTTTAGTGAAATAGAGGTGCTCTTCGAATTCAGTCAAAAATGACACTTTTTAGGCTATTCCCCCAACATTTCATCAGGTTATGTTGAAGTTGGCAGTCCTTTCATTGCGTGTAGGACCTGAAAGTCACAAATTGTTTTGGATCTCCCGTAGCCCAGCGCCCTTACCTTTCCCCTCTCAACTCTTGTGACTTTAGTAAACATTTTTCAAAAGCGTGTCTCTTTGGCTCGAGGTGAGGTGCTGGCCCATGTCAGTTGTTTATTGAAGGTCACATTTGTGTGATAGTTCATTGAGGGTCTTTGTGTGAGGCAAGAGTAAGCACGAGTGAAACATGAGTGAAAAACATCCCAGCAGTGGACAAATTAGATCCAGAAACGGAAATAACATTGCTGGTTTAGCGTCCAGGCTGCTGATGCAACAGCAGCTTTCGAACTGACCTCAGAACCACAGCCACACTCATACATGCTGCAGAAGCCAGAACACACACCAACTTTGGCACGCTCAAGCATGCAAAGCCAGGCACCTCTGTGACAAACAAACATTGCGTTTATGTCACCCTCCCCACTTGTCTCTAATGGGTCAGTCAGCAAAGTCTCAATAATTTTGTCATGTCTCGTAAGGCACAGCAGAACAGCATGCTAATTCATTTTAATCTTTTTTTTTCATTAGAGTATTCATGAAAATACAGGAAGATAAACATTTGGGTTTGGAAATAAAGTGAAAACTCAAGATGTTTGTGTAGTATGTTTTACGCTGCCGTGACCTAACAGCATACCGGAGAAATAAATGACGGCACCGCTCTGATGGTTTGGAGTTTTCTTTCTGCACTATTTTAAACTTTTTTTTTCAAATTGAAACGGTGCTTTTGCTATTTAGTTAGCTCTGACTTTATGATGGAAAATTTGGGGAGATGCCACAAGTGCGAGTAAAGTTTGAAGTGTGAATGAAGATGAAAAAAGAAAAGATTCTTTGGAAGCCAGAAACTGAGAGCCATGCTTTGTTTATTCAACTTCAGTCATTGGCAGTGGATATACACCCAGGTCGGTGCCCATCCTCCCAAAAGTTGCGTTCAACACTGGAGAATGCTTTGGGAAGAGCCAGCACCTGTTGTCCCAATGTGCGAAAAAGTTGCCAGATGCACAGAATTGCGGATTTTCTTCTTAAGTGAGGTGGCTACTTCTTGTAACTGGCCCTTAGATCATTCAGAAGCTCCTAACACTTTTACTGAGTAAACAATGCATCACAATAATTTTGGCTGACATTTAATTACAAATTCTTGGATTGGATGTGCCTTTATTCGTCTCGCAGTGGAGAAATTTACATTTCACAGCAGCAAAGTAATGAAAGGAAAGAAAGAAGTAGAAAAACTAAATACAGGGGCTGCTGGAAAAGCAGCCACTCTCGCGGCGCCATCTTGAAGTCAAAAGAACAAAAAAACTTAATAACAAATAATATGACACAACGAAGACACAGAGAGTCATTCATTCTTCAGCACTTTCTGAAACCTCTTTGTGACACGAAGCAGTTCTAGATGGAAGAGGAGAGTATCAAAGCATCCTTTTCAGCAATGGATCAGGGACGTCATGGTGGAATGTGCAGGTCCAATACAAGATAAATGTTGAAAGCAAACATGCGGCTATAGTATCCATTGACGAAAAGAGATTGTCTCACATCTCCTGTCCCACGTAAATCCGCTTCAATTCCAAGCCGCGACAGTTTCACATACGCATCGGCGCTCTGCGCTGACACTCCTTTCTTCTTATCGAGGGCTCCTCAAGCCATGCATTCATCCAGCTGCAGACTGTCCAACAGCACCGACCTTTCCGCTGAACAAAAAAAGCGACGCTCATGAGCGCACTTGCTGATGACTGCCTACTCAGGTGCCATCTTGGACTTCTCAACCCTTCTCAACTTCTTAACAGAAGTAAAAAGGTTCTCATTGCATTGCCTCTCCTTTTGCCTCCACTATGTTGACACCATTACCAGAGCTTGTTTGCTTCCTCCTTTTCAGATGTGATACTTTACATAAAGATACAAAAACAACCAGCCCAATCCTGGTTACATGTGTAATTTAGTACGTGTTCATCTCAATAGTGTTCAAAAAAGTCTGACATGCCCACAAGAGCTGTATTTGTGACATAGACCTTCCATGTACACTATCTAACCAAAGTGGAGATAACATTAACAGTTGCATAGAACCAGTTGGTCCAAACATATTAACACGTAGTTTGTCAATATATGTTGATGGAATACAGCTACATATATAAAAATACTCCTCTCTCCTGTTTCTTCTGGTGTGCCCTAAGGGTCTGTTCTGGGGCCCCTTCTCTTTATTAAATACATTCTTCCCCTTGGTGATATCCTCCGCAATTTTGGCATTCACTTTCACTGCTTCGCGGATGACACCCAATTCTAACTCTCCAGTAAACCTGACGCCTCTCTTCCACCTGCATCCCTTACACTTTGCCTCTCAGAAATTAAATCTTGGTTTTCTCAAAACTTTCTCAAACTAAACAGCAAAAAAACTGAACTTCTCCTTGTCGGTACTAAATCCCCCCTTCACAAAGCAAACAGTTTCAGGTCAAGAGCCTGGGTGTCATCCTCGATAGTACACTATCTTTTCACTCCCACATAAATAACATAACTCGGTCTGCATATTTCCACCTCCGTAATATCAATCGTCTCCGTCCTTTTCTCACCCCTCACACCACTGCTATTCTTATCCACAGTCTTGTCACCTCCCGTATCGATTATTGTAATTCACTTCTTTTCGGGGTCAATCAAAAATGTCTCCATAAACTCCAACTAGTCCAAAATTCCACTACCCGGGTCATCACTAAAACCCCCTCCTTTCACCACATCACTCCTGTCCTCCAGCAGCCCCAC
Source organism: Hippocampus bargibanti (assembly GCF_051943395.1). Classification (NCBI taxonomy): domain Eukaryota; kingdom Metazoa; phylum Chordata; class Actinopteri; order Syngnathiformes; family Syngnathidae; genus Hippocampus; species Hippocampus bargibanti. Next base: position 1,251,549 of record NC_142739.1, on the reverse strand, counting down.
TGGCTACCTGTTAAACTTTGTATTGATTTCAAGATACTTCTGTTTACATTTAAAGCCATCCATAACCTTTTTCCCCCCTATCTGTCTGACCTACTTCAAATCTCCGTTCCCTCTCGGGCCCTCAGATCCTCTTCCTCCCTCCACCTCTGTATGCCCTCTGCCCGTCTCACCACAATGGGGTGCAGAGCTTTTAGGCGCTCCGCTCCCAAACTCTGGAACTCACTTCCACCCGACATCCGTAACATTGACTCCTTTCCTACTTTCAAATCTCACCTGAAAACCCACCTATTTAAACTCGCTTTCATGGTGTAGTTCAATCTGCTGTTTTATTATTTATTGTTTTATGAATGATTTTATTGTTGTATGTATTGTTTTTACTGTAAAGTGTCCTTGGGTATCCAGAAAGGTGCTTGTAAATTAAATGTATTATTAGTTGTATTAAGGTCATCCTGTCTACTTGATATCTCATTTAAAACAGATTCTTTTCTTACAGTGTATTGTAGGTGTTCAAATACCTGACATGTTTCGGCGTATACTTCCGCCTTAATCAGAGTGTCACAGTGTCCTTTTTTCAGCTGACACTCTGACGAAGGCGGAAGTCTATGCTGAAACATGTCAGGTATTTGAACACCTACAATGCACTGTCTGTAAGAAAATAATCTGTTTTAAATTAAATGTATTATTATTACTATTATTATTATTATACCTTTTCTTGATACTTGCACTTGCACTGATACTACTTTGCACTGTTTTTTATGAAACAGTTTTGCACATTTACAGTATACATCTCAATCTGCTGACATTTTTACAATGCTTAGAATATCTTGTTTTTTTATCCTTTCACACTGTTAGAATTAGTTAGATTCGCATGCTAAAAACATCCCATGTTATTTCATTTCTACTTATTCTTATCAATTAGTAAGTCCATATATGTATGTAGTTTAGTTTTCTGTATATGTTAATTAGTATACATGTACTCAGCTCATACTTAGTATAGAAATCCAGCTATCATGTTTCAGTCTAATAATAAATATTCCTGATTGTATCTAGCAGATGATAGGTCCTTTCCAAAGTGACATCACTCCTGTTGTTTATAAATGTTTGAGACGCGCGCTCTTGTCTCTCTGATCCTTGGCGTAGCTTCTCCCCTGGAAAACATCCTCTAGCTGCCTGATAATAAATATTCCTTTTTTTGTATATCACCTTGCTTCCTACTGATTTAATATTTAGACTATACAAATGGAGTGCTGAACCAGGAAGAACAACATTTAACGCAACACACACCTCACATCCCCTTTCAAATTGCTGCGGTGGACTGCAGATTTCCTCATTGTGGGACAATTAAAGGTTTTCTGATTCTGATTTGGCCTCCTTGTATTGTAATACTAAACCTTACTACTAAGGTTGACATTCAGAACAATTAAATGGTTTCATCTCCAGTATGTGGGAACGATATGGAAGAACCCTTCTTTTGCATGTCTGTCATTCAATCGCATAGAGTTTTGCAGAATCTGGTGGTGGGAAAATTGGCTCATGCAGACCTCTGAGCTCTGCCCCTTCAATTTTGCAATGAACTTGCTTGTGAGCTCGTGTGTGTGTGAGATCGTCTTGTCCAACAACATACACGTGTTTTACTTGCACCTGTTGAATGCTTATTGTGTTTCTTAAATGTGTGCTTGTTTTTGTTATAGGTTATGTACAGAGCCTGATTAGACGTGTGGTGAATAATGTGAATATTTTGGTGAACAACTTGATCTTGAAGTACGTCGAGGATGACATTGTGTTGTCAGTCAACATTACTTCTGCAGAGTGCTACACTGTGGACGATGTCTGGGAGAGGGCCTTCATGGACATCACTGGTAAGATGAATTTTGGTGAGGTCCGATGTACTCTCTTCAAAATAATTTTGCAGAATTATTTTCTGGGGAAACAATTGCAAATGTTTTGATTGCCAGACATGGTTAGTGGTATCAATGTCAGGCAGTTTTGATAAGTATCTATGCTTGTCTGTGACTGTAAAGTGTCCTTCAGAGCTTTGAAAGGCGCTTGAAATAAAATGTATTATTATCATTATTATAATTGCTTCACCGAATGAAATAGTTTTCATCCACTCTATCATTTTATTATTAATGAGGGAGGCTTGAGCAGCATGTATGGATAGGGATATAAAAAAAACCAACAAAACAAAACTGTATGCCAATGATCACCCGATGGTATCAACCCTTTTGACCAGCTGTGGATCATCCTTATCATGAAGGCCTGCATATGGACCGTAGGCAATTCATTCTGGCCTCGTCAAATAACATTCAGGCTCAATTAAGAATTTCCAGTGAATGAGATTTGGGATTCTCATTAAGTGCTCATGTTATTGTCAACTTTAATGTAAAAAATATATGTGCAACATACAACACACATGAAATTTCTTTCTTCGGGTTAGAGAGACTCCGATATTAACATGTAATTGTGCTTCTTCTACAGCTCCAGAACTCGTCCTTCGGAAAGTGATCAACTTTTCAGATTGTACTGTGTGCTTAGACAAACGGAATGCAAGTGGCAAGATTGAGTTTTACCAAGACCCGCTGTTGTACAAATGCTCTTTCCGAACACGTCTTCATTTTAGTTACGACAACATCAATTCAAAGATCCCCTCTGTCATCAAAGTAAGTAATAAGAAAAAAAAAAACCTTTCACTCTCTCTCTCTCTCTCTCTCTCTCTCTCTCTCTCTCTCTCTCTCTCTCTCTCTCTCTCTGTGTATATATATATATATATCTATATATATATATATATATATATATATATATATATATATATATATATATATATATATGTTTGTTTTGGCCAAGCTTTTACATCGGATGCCTTTCCTGACACAACCCTCTGTATTTATCCGGGCTTGGAACCGGCACAAGAAGACATATGTGCCTTTGTGGCTACAGAACAAGCAACACGCTCAGTAAAAGGCTCCCAAACATAAAATGGTAATCGGCACAGCAACATTCAAAAAAGCAAAAACTATACTCATATATATATATATATATATATATATATATATATATATATATATATATATATATATATATATATGATATATAGATGATATATAAAAATACGCGAGGATGGGATGCTGAGCGGCGTACGGGTGTATCGCTCTCTTCGTGACCAACTGTTGTTAATGTATACAATACTGTACTAAAAAGGTAAACATTCAGGTTGTTGGAACAGATTAAAACGATTTACATTATTTGTAATGGGAAAAATGGTTTCGGTGTTCAAACAAATCGCTTTTCGAACAGGGTTCTGGAACGGATTATGGTCCGTATATATATATATATATATATATATATATATATATATATATATATATATATATATATATATATACAGTGATACATCGGTTCTCGACCATAATCCATATATATATATATATATATATATATAGTAAAGTCTTGTTATATCGATATTCAAGGGAGTCCGAAAAAATATCGATATAACCGGGACTATCGATATATCCGACCCTGTTTGCATGTAATTTTCCCCGTGCGTGCATAGAAATAGTATCGATATAACCGGGACTATCGATATATCCGATATCGATATAACGAGACTTTACTGTATATATATATATATATATATATATATACACACAGTGATACTTCGGTTCTCGACCATAATCCATATACAGTAATTATTCACAATAGCCATTTCCATTCTCTTAGCAAAGTCAACCACCATCTGTCCTTCAGCGTTCCTCATCTGGACTCCAAACCTGGCCATCACCCCCTCATCATCGTTGTTTCCTGCGCCAACATGCCCATTGAAGTCTCCACCAATTACAACCCTCTAACTTCTCGGGATGTTTTGTATAACTTCATCAAAGTCCAACCAAAATTCCTCCTTCTCCGCCAGCTCACATCCTACTTGTGGGGCATACCCACAAACAACATTGAACATCACATCATCAATGTCAAGCTTCAGACTCATCATTCTATCTGATACTCTTTTTACTTCTAAGACAATCCTAACAAACTCCTCTTTTAAGATAACCCCAACTCCATTTCTCTTTCTGTCTTCACCATGATAGAACAACTTACACCCTGACCCTAAGCTTCTAGCCTTGCTCCCTTTCCACCTGGTCTCCTGGACACACAGTATGTCTCCCTTCCTTCTCTGCATCATGTCAACCAGCTCTCTACCTTTACCTGTCATTGTTCCTACATTCAAAGTTCCTACTCTTAGTTCTCTTAGTTCTACTCTTGGCATTCGATTTCTCACTTTTCCTCCGGGCACACCTCCCTCCTCTCCTTCTTCGACCAACAGTAGTCCATTTTCCACCGGCACTCTGAAGGTCATCAGTACCAATGGCGGCCGTTGTTAACCCGGGCCTCGACTGATCCGGTATGGGATTCAGAGGTTTGAGTCGCATATTTGTTTTGGCAAATTGTTTTACGTCGGATGCCCTTCCTGACACAACCCTCTGTATTTATCCTGGCTTGGGACCGGCACAATAAGACACTGGCTTGTGCCCCCTTGTGGCTACATTACATTATATTTATGTATATATATATATATATATATATTTACAGTAAAGTCTCGTTATATCGATATCGGATATATCGATAGTCCCGGTTATATCGATACTATTTTTATGCAGGCACGGAGAAAATTACATGCAAACAGGGTCGGATATATCGATAGTCCCGGTTATATCGATATTTTTTCGGACTCCCTTGAATATCGATATAATGAGACTTTACTGTATATATATATATATAAAAAAAAAAAAAAAAATCCTCGTCTCACCCACCATGGGTGGTGTCTGTCCCCATTTCAGCTCGGGTCCTCTACCAGAGGCCAGGAAGCTTGAGGGTTCTGCGCAGTATCCGTGCTGTTCCCAGCACTGCGCTTTTCTGGACCGAGATATCCGATGTTGTTCCCGGGATCTGTTGCAACCACTCGTCGAGTTTGGGGGTCACTGCCCCGAGTGCTCCGACCACCACAGGCACGACTGTCACCTTTACCTTCCAGGCTCTCTCCAGCTCCTCTCTGAGCCCTTGGTATTTCTCGATTTTCTCATGTTCCTTCTTTCTGATGTTCCCATCACTCGGGACCGCTACATCCACGACAACGGCTTTCCTTTCCCCTTTATCTATGACCACGATATCTGGTTGGTTGGCCATTACCATCTTGTCAGTCTGTATCTGGAAGTCCCACAGGATTTTTGCTCGGTCATTCTCCACCACCTTGGGAGGTGTTTCCCATTTTGACCTTGGGGTTTCCAGTCCATACTCCGCACAGATGTTTCGGTAGACTATGCCAGCCACCTGGTTATGGCGCTCCATGTAGGCTTTCCCTGCCAGCATCTTACACCCTGCAGTTACGTGTTGGATTGTCTCAGGTGCCTCTTTGCACAACCTACACCTTGGGTCTTGTCTGGTGTGGTATATCCCTGCCTCTATGGCTCTGGTGTTCAGGGCCTGCTCTTGGGCAGCCAGGATGAGTGCCTCTGTGCTGTCCTTTAGGCCAGCCCTCTCTAGCCACTGATAGGACTTCTTGAGATCAGCCACTTCTGCTATGGTTCGGTGGTACAACCCGTGTAGGGGCTTTTCCTCCCATGATTGTCCCTCTTCCAGCACCTCATCCTCTGTTCCCCATTGACTGAGACATTCTCTGAGTACATCATCCGTTGGAGCCTTCTCTTTGATGTATTCATGGAGCTTGGATGTTTCATCCTGGACAGTGGCTCTCACACTCACTAGTCCCCGGCCTCCTTCCTTACGGCTTGTGTACAGTCTCAGGGTGCTGGACTTGGGATGGAACCCTCCGTGCATGGTGAGGAGTTTTCGGGTCTTAATATCCGTGGTCTGAATCTCTTCCTTTGGCCACCTTATTATTCCTGCAGGGTATCTGATCACTGGCAGGGCATAGCTGTTTATTGCCCGGGTCTTGTTCTTGCCATTGAGCTGGCTTCTGAGGACTTGCCTCACCCGCTGGAGGTATTTGGTCGTAGCCGCTTTCCTTGTTGCTAATTCGAGGTTGCCATTGGCCTGTGGTATACCGAGGTACTTGTAGCTGTTTTCAATGTCTGCTATTGTTCCTTCAGGGAGTGAGACCCCTTCAGTGTGAACTACCTTGCCCCTCTTAGTCACCATCCGACTACATTTCTCCAGCCCGAATGACATTCCGATATCACTGCTGTAGATCCTGGTTGTGTGGATCAGGGAGTCTATGTCCCTTTCGCTCTTAGCATACAGCTTGATGTCATCCATGTAGAGGAGGTGACTGATCGTAGCTCCATTTCTGAGGCGGTATCCATAGCCTGTCTTGGCGATTATCTGGCTGAGGGGGTTCAGTCCTATGCAGAACAGCAGTGGGGAGAGTGCATCACCTTGGTATATGCCACATTTGATGGACACTTGCGTTAGTGGCTTGCCATTGGCTTCAAGTGTGGTTTTCCACATCCTCATCGAGTTTGCAACGAAGGCTCTCAGGGTCCTGTTGACCTTATACAACTCCAAGCATTCATTGATCCATGTGTGTGGCATCGAGTCATATGCTTTCTTGTAATCAATCCAGGCTGTGCACAGGTTGGTATGTCGGGACCTGCAGTCTTGAGCGACTGTTCTGTCAACCAGCAGCTGATGTTTGGCACCTCTAGTATCTCTACTAATGCCTTTCTGTGCTTTGCTCATGTATTGATCCATGTGTCCACTTATCTTAGCCGCAATGATGCCTGACATGAGCTTCCATGTTGTGGAGAGACAGGTTATTGGCCGATAGTTGGAAGGAACTGCACCCTTTGAGGAATCCTTCATGATCAGGATTGTTCGCCCTTCGGTTAGCCATCCTGGGTGAGTCCCATCCATCAGCAGCTGGTTCATTTGTGCTGCTAGGCGCTCGTGGAGAGCTGTGAGTTTCTTTAGCCAGTAGGTGTGGACCATATCCGGGCCTGGTGCCGTCCAGTTTTTCATACCTGAGACTCTTCCCTGTATATCTGCCGCTGTGATGGTAACTGGGTTCTGCTCAGGGAGGTTGCTGTGCTCCTCTTTCAGAGTCACCAGCCATTGTGCACTGCTGTTATGTGCGACCTCCTTCTCCCATATGCCTTTCCAGTATCTTTCAGTTTCCAGCCTTGGAGGGTCTGCTCTGCTGTTAGAACCCTGCCACTGAGCGTACACTTTCGCAGGTTGTGTTGCGAACAGCCTGTTTATTCTTCTGGCCTCATTCTCTTTCGTGTACCTCTTTAGGCGACTGGCCAAGGCCTGGAGCCTTTGTTTGGCAGTTTCGAGTGCTTCAGGTATGGTTATCTGCATGTACCTCTTGGGTATTGGCCTTTTATTCACACCTCTCTGGGTCTCCGTCAATTGACTCACATCTTTCCGAGCCGCCTTGATCTTGGCCTCCAACCGTCTTTTCCATGGTGGGTAATGAATCTCGTGGCTCTCATGGTTGCTCTTGTAGCCAAGCATGTCTAGGATCACTGATGCTGAGGTGTATATCAGCTCATTGGTTTCCGTGATCGTTCCGGTCGGGATCGTTGTCAGTGCTGCATTCACAGTTTCCATGAGACTTTCAGGTGGTACTTCACATAGCCGTTGTAATCGGTGCCTTCGTTGCCCAGTTTTCATTCTTGCCATGATCTTATCTCTCAGGTCATTTGCTGCCTCGCTCAGCATTTCATTTATTGGGGCTGGCTTCCCAATCTCATTATTCATTGGGGCTTGCCTCCCAATCTCTGGTTGATCCTCTTCCTGTGATGTGGCAGCCTGGGGCCCTTCACCTCGGAATTTGTGTTGTACCTCATCAATCTCAAGTTGTGATAGCAATTGCCGTTTGTGGATATTGGAACACTGAGCTACTAGTTGTTTCGTGGTCAACCGTGACTGTGGGTTTCGAAGTAACCATTCAGCCCCCATTCTCCGCATGTAACCCCTCTGACTAGGGTTGCTTGAGTAGTAGCATTCCAACAGAGCCAAGTTATCGCATCTCGTCCATCTCCGCTTTGTTCCAGTAGCCCATTTTTCATCAGGGTGCTCTGGTTCCCCAGCACCTGACGCAGACCTTGTTTGGCCGGGCGACGTCTGAGCCGGCATGTCATTCCATTTATTGTCTCTCATCATTGTATGAGGTAGGCATTAGCGTGAAGGGTCTTGCCCAAGGACCCACACTGGATGATGTCATTGTGCTCATTTTCTCTGCCACAAGTGGGATTCGAACCCTCGTCTCCCATATGCCAAACCGATGCATTATCAACTGAGCTACCCAGCCGCTATATATATATATATATAGCGGCTGGGTAGCTCAGTTGATATAAAACCCACGCGGGTCCGGGGAGAACATGCAAACTCCACACAGGGAGGCCGGACCGGGACGCGAACCAGGGACCTCTGCACTGTGAAGCCGGTGTGCTAACCACTCGACTATATATATATATATATATATATATATATATATATATATATATATATATATATATATATCATCTCATTTTCCGTACCGCTTATTCCTCATTAGGGTCGCGGGGGTTGCTGGAGCCTATCTCAGCTGTCATATATATATATATATATATATATATATATATATATATATATATATATATATATATATATATATATATATATATCAAGACTATCGTTTTTCTGTTCATAGCTCAGTGAACACCTGTGACCTCCGAGGACATTTAAAGTGCTAAACACTTTTCCCATGTAAAGTTTGTGTTTCATAAAGTTTCTCTGTTTAAACTATCATCTGCTTTTTCTTATGTCTCTTCAGATCCAAACGATGGTGGATAGCCTTAAGTTGTCGATTACAGATCAGCAACTTCCCATGTTCATCAGAATTTTGCAACTGATTATTGCACTCTACTATGGGGAAATAGGTGGGCATAAAGAAACAGAACGAGAAGACGGAAGCTCTCATGCCAGGGAAGCTGGAACAAATTTACCCGGTGAGTGGGATGATTTTTGAAGTCCACTTCATTTTATTGTGAGGTATTCCATCACAAATAATATTTCTTGTCACTGGCTTTTCATTTTAATGTTATAAAAACAAGTCTGACTCCGGAGTTCTGTGAATACTAATTCACATTTATTTAAATTTACTTTTGTAACATTTTCTTCATGACTTCAACCCAAAGCGATTATTTATTTATTTATTTATTTATTTATTTATTTATTTATTTATAGTGGCCCGGTAGTCTAGTGGTTAGCATGCTGGCTTCACAGTGCAGTGTGGAGTGTGGAGTTTGCATGTTCCTCCTGGGCCCGCGTGAGATTTCTCTAGGTCCTCCGGTTTCCTCCCACATTCCGAAAACATGCATGGCAGGCTGATTGATGGATTATTCATTTATTTATTTAAATCATTTTGTTTTGGACTTGGATTAAAAATCAAATTGCTAATTTCCAATAAATATCAAAATAGGACACCTGCTGCCAGGTACTGCAGCACACAGAATGACATAGTCATGAACTAATATTACTAATAATACACAATACAAAATTATAGTCAAAGCATGTATGACTCGGGATGCACACACAGCCCTTTTTTTAAGTTTAAGTACTTTCTACATGATTTGTGGAAACTTGATCATGCCTTTATCTTGCTGTTGTGTTAAGAATGTGCTTTGTTTTGATTTTTTTTTTAAACGTTCTTTGAACATGATTTACAGATGAACAAAATATGCATTGGCCCTAATCAGAGGGCCATCTTGTCGTCACATGCATTCAAACAGCCGAAGGTTGTTTTTTATTTTTTAAACCTCTGTATATTATTTGACAGACACATCAGTTATGTGGTCTCTCAGTCCGAAAAGTCGTCCACTGAATAAATAAAGGAAAACATAGGTAAGAGACAAAGAACAGTGGGATGTCTTCTAATGTGGAATCCAGCTGCCACATTAACGTTAGGTTTTAACTAGTAAACAAGAATAGAATACCACAACATATTACGGCTTCAGTGTGTTTTTCGTCTCACCTTATTCACGGACGTTCAGCTGGACTACTGCAGCCAGGCAACACAGGCGGCAGCATTTGAGAGCATTGGTACTAGCTCGACAGCCTATCGGCCCCACGAGATGCCCCCCAGTTGCCTCCTGAGCATTCAGGATACAATTTATAATGCATATTAGCAGTTGGTTTTAATTAAATGTTATCATCCCTGTTTACCTTCAAGCACTTATCTCCACACTGCTGACATGGCTCCCACCCCAGCTGTCCTAAAGGTATATGTCAGGCTGCTTGAGCTCTATCGGTGCGTCACTAAATAATGTCCCATTCATTGTTTACAACATTGATCTCACGTCTTAAAACAGCAAAATGGAGGAAATCTTCCACAGTCATGAATTTGTTAATGTGCACTTGGGACGGGTTTGCACATCAGCCGCTAAATTAGTCCCGAAAAACTCTAAATGTTGTTTCAGAATAGATAGATTTGTTTACCCGATGATGGGAAATTACCCCCCCCCCACACGCACATGCACACGCACATGCACACACACACTTTTGATTTGACAGAGAGACATGCACAGACACTTATAAATTTGATTTATTGAACATTTATGGCAGACTCACAGCTCCACGGGTACACATCATCAAGTACCCCAAAGTCAGGACAAATTAGTTCCTCCAACAACTGGATACCATACCACTGAATTGGCAACCCCCAAGTGACTGGTCCAGAAACTGTCATCTTTTTTTCCCTCACTTTTTTTCATGGGAAGTTGAGTTTGACCATTGTTTGTCTTCTCCTGTTTTTTCTAACAATGTTTAAGTGAACGCAGACCATTGTCATCAAGCTTGATCCCTGCATGTGCATAGAAGGATCAAGTGAAGAAACAAGGGCAAATCAAACACAGACTCTTAGTTTCTGATTCGAACCTCATCGGAAATTACGCTGCTCACATCCTGTAGCCAACTCAAACACACACATGGTCCTGACTTCCCTTGTCGACGTGTACATACCACATCATGCTCGATGGCACCCGTAGCAATTGCACATGTAAAATTAGGTTTGATTGTCACATGGCTAGTTTTGGTTTTGCTATGTTATTATGTAACTCGAACCTTCACTACTGTTTTATTCACCTAAGTCGGAATGCGATGCTTAAATTCAGTATTGTTGTCAAAAGACAGCCATCTTATTGTGAATTTATCTTCTGCAATCAGTGATAGCCACGATGACTTGTGGCACACTAATGGATTGGTACTGAATATCGTTCCTGATACAGGCTAGTAACCCAAGACACAAGCAGAAGAAAATCCCACCATGCTCTTCCTCATCTCCACATAAGGAAGTTATCGAGTCCCCTGTCTCCACTATTGGCAAACAACCTTTTTGTAGCACTGGCACCAAATACAAAAAGGATGATCAGAATGGAGGGTGTCAGGAAAGAACACAATATATTGTAGCTGCTTCAGTTTCTCCCACCAGCCTTCTCCTTGCCTGTTAACTGAAACTTGGTCCGGCTGACAGTTTCCTTTCCAATGCCAGATGTAAACGTTGGTGTCATGCTACTACTATTTGGAACTTTTGAGAGTAAATTTGTATCCTATCGCAAAAATATACACAGGGGACTAAGTTGTGGGACAAGAGCACCCCCCAGCACTCCTATTCCTGGAAGTAATAGCCTGAGTAAAGAGAGGCTGCGTGTGTGTGTTTTCTGAGATAAGATTGAGAGCAGTTCTGGCGTGTCTATAAAAATTAAACCCACACCCCAATAGTAACACCAGAATAATTCCAGCTCAAATACATTATTGGGTTCATTACTTCCAGACAAGTGCACCATGACACTGTAGAGTGCCATGTCAGATCATCCAAGGGACTGTTGGAATGTATCCAGTTCCATTTGTTCCAAAAATATAGATACGTATTTTTTTCAAACATATTTTTCCATCTATTTATACAATGATGTCCGGTGATACAATGATGTCCAGGTAGGAACTTATGACTTTCAATGTCTGATGGTGCAATGCAGATGTGTAGCCACGTTGCCAGTCATACAACAAAATATGTCATGGTTCCCTGCCAGTATATCAGTTTTGCGTGAGGTTTTTCAAATGTTAAATGATTTGCTCAAATGGGGAGCGCTGTTTAGTTGGTATAGCTTATTTTGTTTGAAAAACAAAACAACAGCTAATAAATGTATTTTGCTCTTAATAGGTTTTGGATACAGCCACTTTTGGTTGACTCTTACATATGCCGTAAGATTTGGATTGGATTGGATATGCCTTTATTAGTCTCACAGTGGAGAAATGTACATGATGATGTCAGGAAAAGCCTGCTAACATTGCTGAACTTAGTTTGGTATCAATCGGAGGCACTTTAAGGCGGATTTCTGTTGAAGGTGATTTTTGAATGTCATTGGTTGAATCTGAATTCAGACCTTTTCCCATTTTTTTCTGTCTTGCTTATTTCCTTACTCTCTTGAAAAGATTGCGGTTTTATCAATTTGAGTTGTTCTATTTATCAAGTGCACTTGCCCAATCAACGATTGTTTTGGAAATTCGTGCCATGAGCTGTTTCTAGATTATATAAATCATTACAAAGACTGTATTTTTTGTAGATGCATGTGTTTGTGGACACAGTTCGATACTTGTGTGTGCGTGTGTGTGCGTGTGCATTTGTGTGTGTGCCGTGTGCATGTGCGTGTGCATGTGCGTGTGGATGTGCGTGTATTTTTGTGTTTGTGGCAATCTCTCGATACTGTATGCTATGTGTGAAAAGGCCTGGAGTTTTTCCAATGACTCATGCATACGTTTTGTGTTCTGTAGTGTGTTTGCAGTGAGAGTTTGCTTTGAAGGCGTGCTTGCCGTCACTTTTCTCACAGGGCCTTTGAATGGACCAGACTGTCTGTCACACACATATTGGTTAGAGGCCACGGGTGAATAACAAACATCATATGGCTCCCATATGTCAGGGTGATGACTTGCCACGACGTTTTATATTTAACAAAAGCATTTTAATTGGGATCGAAAATTATGTCGTATATTAAAACAATGTTTGTGTGTCGATAAAAATACTACTCTGTTTTTTAATGATTCATTCACTCACTTCCCAAACCGCTTATTCCTCACTCGGGTTGTGGAAGGTGGTGGAGCCTTTCCCAGCTGCCTTTGGACAGACGGCGCGGGACAACCTGAACCTGTAGCCAGTCAATCGCAGGGCACACAGAAACAAACAACCATTCACGCTCACACATAAGGTCAATTTGGAATGTTCAATCAGCCTCCCATGTATGTTTTTGGAATGTGGTAGGAAACGGGAATACACGGAGATATCCCACGCAGGCTTGGGGAGAACATGCAAACTCCACACGGGGTTTGAACCCGGTACCTCTGCACTGTGAAGTCGACGTGCTCAACACTCGACTACCACGCCGGGTCGCCTATTTTTAGATGATTTTATGAACATCATTTTTCAATCAACGTCTATCTAATGTTTTCAAAATGTAGGTGATTTCTAAAGATGCAATACAATACAATATGTCAAGTTACCAGGATATTTTGGATTTGTACAAACATTGTTGACATTTTCCCTTCAGTTCAAGATGTCCTTTCAGCTACCAAGTTCTAAATACTTATGTACTCATCTGCACGCATGTATTTGTATTTTTTATTTGTGGAATCTTAAAAAAATACCAACAATGGAATATGCATGAATCAAAAACTGGAGTCTGAGCAGTTCAGGGTATACTCATGTGTCAGTTGATCAGAACACCTTTTCTTTCCATAAACATGCAGGGACATCTACTGGGCTGTGAGGGCACAGCCTTTCTCCCATTGGTCCTGCTCCTGTCTCGATGTCAATCATATGGTCACTCACTTCTGCTGCCACTTGTTATTTTTGCTGACGAGCTACGTGTAAGGCGTTAAATTCTGCTGCTGTAGCCCCATTTGAGACATCGATAGGCCTCCGATTTTTGTTATTTTAGATTCAGCCACTCAAGCTTAGGCTGAACTAATGTGGGAAACAGTGGTCACTTTATTTCTGCAGATGCAGTCAATCAGCTCTACATCAGGCTGGGATTTCTTTCCACTCACTACTTTGGATAATTACTTCAAAGTCTACTTAAGCCGTTGTGTTTTGATCATTTCTTTGGTAATTGCGTTTCTGTTGTGATTGTCTCATAATTTAAAAGTAGGCTTCGTCAGCCTGTTACATGAAGCGGAACAGCTTAACTTGTTGAAATGTCACCTCAAAAGCTACGGCGGTGTGGAAAAAAGAGACCAAATTGGACTGGAAGACTGTAAGAGAGAAAGATATAATAACCCTTTACTGCCAATTCACCAAATGAAGATGTCAGAATTTCACCCCTCGGCCTCTGGGATTCCTTAGCAATGACCTCACGGACAGTATTGTTTTCCTGCAAAGGACATGAGACTGCGAGGAATGGCATTACACATTCTTGTATATTGACATCAGCTTCCTATTTCTCCATCTTTATGGAAATATAGTTGAAAGGTCTGAATCAGAGAATGAACAGTGTGGTGTAGTTTGTTCAAACTTGCCAACGGGAATTGCATTTGGAGGGGTTTGCTTTTACTACCTGCTCACTTCAAAGTTGACTAAAATAGAGTATGAGTATGGTTTTGATTTGTTTCACTGAGTGATGTGTTTTTGTTTTGTGATCAATTGTCTTGGACCTACTTTGTCTGGGCTCCTTTGTCTGTCCCACAAGTCTTTTATAATCACAATTATTCTGAAGCACACGAGTCCACTATTCAAATGGTAAGATGCTCAGTACCGGATATTTCTGAGGTTGCACTCTTCAGTCCAAGTTTTCTTGTACTATTAATTCTATTTCAATTTAGTGTTTGCTCTTAGTTTTTGGTCCATTAACACAGCACGATACAGGGGTTTAAGTGGGTTCAAGCACCACACAAGTACTCACTGTCTCATGCATGTCTCATGTATGTTTTAGCTTTGACTGGAAACATCGTAAAAGTATTTTTATCCAAATTTGATTGCAGTTCAAGATCAGGAGGAAGGTGACTGAGCTGGCCCATGGATATCTTAAATCTGCATAATAGCTCAACATTAAAAATGCATTGGCAAAAATCTGCAATATTTGAAAAACAATTGGGAGAAACCTTCAACAAGCATTTCACACAAAATAAACAGTGGTTAGCACCCCAAAAATAACAAGAAAAATAATCCAGGAGGAAAAATATTTTACAAAGTTTGGAAAAGAATCTGGGTTGCCCAATATGGGTAGTACATCGACTGCACAATGCAGAGGTTCAGTTCCAGCTCCTTCCTGTGTGGAGTTTGCATGTTCTCCCTGTGCATGTGTGGGTTTTCTCCGGGTCCTGTGGTTTCCTCCCATATTCCAAAAATGTGCATGGCTGATTGAACATGGCAGGCTGATTGGGCGGTGGCGTTGGTCTTGTTGGTGAGTGAGTCAACATCACAGTGCAGAGGTCTTGGGTTCAATCCCCGCCCCTGTGTGGAGTTTGGGTGTTCTTCCCAGGCCTGCATGGGTTTTCTCCGGGTACTCCAATTTCCTCCCACTTGCATGGCAGGCTGATTGAACACTAAAATTTAAAGTCTTCAATCAGTAATAATTTAGAGTAATAATTTAGAGTCTAAATTGTCTCGAGATTGTGCGCATGAGTGGTTGTTTGTCTCTGTGTGCCCTGCAATTAGGTTCAACGTGTCATGCCCCTATTGCCTTGAGAAAGCTGGGATAGGCTGGAGTACCCCTCGCCACCCCAGTGAGGATAAAGCAGTTTGAAAAATGAAGGAATGAAAAATAATTCACAAAATGCTAACTTCATGACTACTGAACTGCTAGTGTCCTCTTTTTAAAATGTGAAGACAACTGGGGATGGATTTGGTACATAAACTGAACATTGATCTAAAAACGGCATGTTTTAAATTTTTGTCATATGAGCAGTTGTCTGCTGGCGTTCCCATCGGCGCTTGTAACGCACACATTTTTCTGTCCATCATGTATGCTGTAAAGTGCACGTGAGCGTGAACAACCTCATAGGCAGAGGTTCAAAATAGGCCTCACCCTGGGACCTACATTTTCCAATGGTAATTAATTCTGACCCCTGTGACAGATGTCAAAATAAGATTTTGAAAACACATGTATGTCCAACTGAGTAAATGAGTAAGAACATGACGACTATATAAAAAGGAAGAGAATTACGGCCATTCTAAAATTGAATTGATTAAGCACCCCCTCAAGTAACGTCGTTGAAACTATTCAACGTTTAATTTACTCCTCATCTTAAGTCTGAGTTGGCAGGTCGTATTTCCACTTTGACCATCATGGCTCTGAGCATGAAAACAAACTTATTATCAGTCAGATAACGAGAGCTAAGACTGGTTTTGTCACTGTCAGATATTTATAGAATCGTTTATTACGTTGATTAATGGAAACATCTGATGATCAAACCGCTGAAGATTAAGGACACTGATTTATGTGGAGACCTCCGAAGGGAAAAGCCGAAACGAAAAGAAGAATCGAAAAACACGATGTGCGGTGTTGCAATGAAGTGCATTGTGAAATAGCTTTTTTTCTGATTTCTGTTTTTAAATAATATATTTCTTTGATGTAGTTTACTGCTTCAAATACAACAGATCCACAATTGAGCCATATCACACTGGAGGAATGTTGTACATATCAAACATTTGAACTGACTCAGTTACTGCATGGTTCAATTATTTCACACAATTAAAAATGGATTTTTTGGGGGGTCTTATTATTGGGTCCAAATACAACATTAGTCTGCATTCATGGTGGACGACAGAGTACTTGAGGCAGTAAAAGAATGGTTCTAAAGCAGGGGTGTCAAAGTCATTTTTTGCCGCGGGCCACATTGTTGTTATGGTTTCCTCTCGAGGGCCGTTATGAATTTGGGGAACCCATTAGGATGTTTAAATCCCTTCAAATATTACCTATAGAGCACACAGCAAATTAATGAATAACTCGTTTTCAAATCTGAAGTCAAGAATAATGACTTTTATTGTGGTTGACATCCAAAAATATGACATTTTGGCTCAGATTTTAGCAATCATCATGGAATTTAACAAGTTTGATTTGCTTTCGCGGGCCGAAAAAAATGATGTGGCGGGCCGGACTTGGCCCGCGGGCCTTGACTTTGACACCTGTGTTCTAAAAGTTTATTTAATTATTAAAATAGGTGTGGATTACTGCATTTTGTGCACTATAAGGCACACCGAAAAGGCTTCAATTCTTTCAATAGCTGACCACGCGATTTATAATCGAGTGCGCCTTATTTATGGAAAAAGGTTTTCAAGTATATTATTCATTGAAGGTGAACTTTAGAATCCGGTGCACTTTATAGTCCGGAAAATAGTGACCTTTTTGAATGTGAAAGCAAAGATGCTATATGCTTTTCTGATGTATACTGTACAGGAGACAATTTGTTTCAGAAAAGCCACACTTGACATCAGAGGCACATTCTGAGATTTCATTCCATTTTTGACCTGCTTACTTCGTTTTCAGTCCCCAATTGTCATTTATTGCTGTCATTGTCTGTGGATATTCTGTACTTGTTAACATACTGCATTGTATACTTGGACTAACCCATCATCTTTTGTCTCACCACGATACATACAACACTGTAGTAGACAATTAATATTATTGTTATTCTGTGTCTATTTTAGGGATGGATATGGACATAGCGAACCAAGTTCCAAGCCAGTACTCAAGTCAAGAGTTCTTCATGGACTCGGACCTTTCACCAGACAGCAACCAGGGTTGGGTGTCTTGGGCATGGTCATTTGTTCCAGCTATTGTGAGCTCTGAGGAAGATGAAGAAGGTCTCTACCAGCAAAGAGAGAGCGGCAAGATCCCAAACAATCCCCAACAACACACACCGAAGGATCCTATTATTTCAATAGGCTTCTATTGCACCAAGGCTTCTGTAATATTTAAGGTAATTTATGTTTTGCAGACCTGGCTGCAAACACGCTGTTGTGTAAATTCATAAAACAACGAGTGATATTTTGTTATTTTAATGACCGCCTAATTTGATCATTTTATCAACTGTTTATTTCCCAATTGAAAGAGCATATACTTGTAGCTGTTTATTTCTCACAATACATATAATTAATATTAAGCTTTGCATGTTGGCGCGGCCCTAAGCAGCCGTTTGTTTATCACATCCCAAAGTACAACAAGTCCAAATAAAATGGCCACATTATTGCAGTGTGATCGGTACAGCTTTGGACTTCCCCCTGTGATTCATCATTTGTTACAAAGACTTTCACAGGAGCGTCACTCATTTGCAGGAATTTGTGGTTTGCGGTAGCGTTCAGGTTCTATCCCTTTCAAATAGTGGCGGTTCACTGTATCTCAAAGGGGAGGACCTGCTCTCATATTTAATATTTTTACTATAAATTTTGATGGAACAACACAGAAACAAAAATGACACTTATATGACATGCTATAATGTGAAGTAATCGCCAGACATGTCACCTTAAAATAATTAATCACAGCTGTTCATATTTCAACAGCTGGGGGATAAATGAGTTAAATCCCAGGAGGAAATGCCCAAATTGCGTCCAAAGTTTGAGAATGTTTTCTAATGGATCAACTTTACAAGAAGCTTCCTTCTGTGAAAGGCAGTCATGCGCACCAAATGAATGCAGTGTGCAGGATCCGGCCTGATTACTGAGAGGCCGATCTACCCCTGCTGGACAATCGAACATATCAGAGTTATGTGGTATAATATCATTAAGTACATAAGAATATGATTAATACATTTTTCTGCTGATTATCCTTTTGACTCCCCCCCCCTCATAGTTTCCCAACAAACCCTATCTTCTGCATCCTCCTCTCTCACACAGACTCCCCTCAAGACTCCCTCTTGTGCATCCTCTTGCTCAATGTCCTGGCACGTCAACGCTCAATGTCCTGGCAATATATTCACCATCTCTCCTTGTGATGTGTCCAAGTCGTGTATTTCACCTCTCGAGCTTTTTCCCAAAACATCTAACCTTGGCTCTCCCCCTGGTGAGCTCATTTCTCATCCTGTCCATCCTGGTAACTCCTGAAGAGAACCTCACCGTATTTTCTCTTTACTTTCGCAGCATCCATCTTAGCTTCCTCTCGTTTCTTCAGTGTCCAGTGTGTCTAATCCATACGTCATGGCCAGCCTTACAATCTTCTGAACTATTCCCACCATATCTTATCGCTGAAAGTCTACTTTCACATATTTTAACACCCCTGATACTACCCGTTACGAACTGCTTCAATCAATTTCTGCACTTTCTTACCTCACTCGCTGTTGCTTTGGACTATATTATCAAAATCATGATATACTCTGCAAAATAGATAACAATCTTAATACCGGATTCTCCCTATGTATTTGTTTTCCTCCCTCTGTCTTTCTTTGCGGCCCAGTAGCAAGTGGCCCACGGACCGGTTCAGCGTCGTGAACTGCTGGTCAGGGGGGGAACCACTTTTCTGCTCTACTGGATTATATTTTAGTCATGATGGGAGTACATGAATTTTTTTTTAATGGATGGTACTTGCTGTAAAACATCTGACAACCACAGACCTATCAGTTACTCAGAGTGTATTTTACCCTGCAGTGCCATATTAAACTTTCAGTGACCAGTCTGAGAGTGCCAGAGTAAAATTTACACACCTTAGTCCTTGGAATACTTTTAAGTCACATGCCATCCGGAAGGGCTGGACCAAATATGGACCTTTTCATGGGTGGCCCTCACTTAAGTTGCGCGCGGTTGTTGCCAGTGGATTTTAACGGCTGGGTTGAATTATTTTCAGGCGGCAATAAATTTGCACTGTTATACAAGCTGTTCACTTACAGTAATATTTGACATTACACACAATTGTCATTTCTTCAGTGTTATCCTAAGGAATGATGCAGCGGATGAAATAGTATTGAACACATCATTTTTGTTTAAAATGGCTCGCTTTACTTAAAATGCTGGCCCAAAGGTAGAATCCTCATCAATGATTGTGCCTATTGATCAGTCGCACCGTTGTTAGCACCACTGGAGAGACAGTCTCTCCTGGGCTGAAGTTGTTAAAACCTCGTTTTTTTTGCAGCATGACATGAAGTGAGTGTTTGTCTGGTAGCAAATTAACAACAAAGGTATTGATGCGAAGCTGCTTAAAATTTCATTTATTGCTCGGTAGCCGACTACTACATGCATGCAGTTCTGACTATATTGCAAAAAAAAGCCCAGCTACCTCCACACTGCCCCACCTACATATGTCAGTACTCCCTCCCCATTTCAGTGCCAACACACACAGTGAGTTTTAAAAATGGTATGGATCTGAGTCTGAAAATGATGATTCAATATTTTCTATATCCGCTTGAATCACAATTCAGATTGCATTGAAAATAAAATCCCCTAAATTGTGTGAATACTTGTATTTGCAAATTCTAAACCCCAGGCATGTGGGCATCCGCTGTGCTGAGTCTGCATTGTATTGTATGGGTAATCTCATGATTGCAGATATTTTAGTGTGGTTGTATCCCCTCTTCTGTAACATATTTTTCTTCTAGTTCATTCCTTCTATGCGCCTACTCCTAAATAATCACTTTGAATTTGAGCCCTTAAGAACAGTTTGGTCCTCGGGAAGTTGTAATAGTCCTCTTTGTCTCGTGTGCCGTGCATGCGAGCGTAAGGAAACCACCAACTGACGTCTCGGGTCACGTTAATGTTTGAAATATTCGACGTAAAATTATGATTGTGCCGAGGCAGATTAAATCTTAAATCCTACCAGTTCAGTCAGAATAGTTGGAATTCATCAATAACCCTCAGGTTCAGCCACTCACATTACGACATGCGGTATGTATTTATGTAGGTGTGTGTGTATGCGTGTGCGTGTGTGTGTGTGCGCGTCTGTGTGTGTGTGTGTAGATATGTGAGTGTGTGTCTGTGCACGCATCCGCATGGATTTTTTTCAATAAAGACACGGTACTTTTGTTTCAATGAATTACAGTAAAGTCTCGTTATATCGATATTCAAGGGAGTCCGAAAAAATATCGATATAACCGGGACTATCTATATATCCGACCCTGTTTGCATGTAATTTTCTCCGTGCGTGCATAGAAATAGTATCGATATAACCGGGACTATCGATATATCCGATATCGATATAACGAGACTTTACTGTACTTCTTAAATGTCTTTTAGTAAGTGTGGGGCAGAGTGAACGGTTCAATACTATTTATTAAATGCAATGTGAAATGACTTGAAACCAGAGGGTTTCCTTGCTGAGAGAAATCGGTTGTTTTCATCAACCACATTTACTGCTACACTAATGTCACTACACTAACTTCATGTGGCATTATTCCAATGTTGTTTTGTAGAGCAGGGAAAAATGAATTATGTCACCTATATACACGGGTTCTTTGATCAATGGGCAAACAATTCAACAGTTAGGTCTAAAATTGAAGCCACGCAAGCTGACAATGCATTTCTCATCTCCTTCCTTGAAGGAATTCAATAGCAAACATTTTATTGGCTTTTAGTGTTGTGTTGTACTGCATTATTTGAGTCGACCCTATTATGTGTGGACAAAAGTGTCCTGCTGCTTTGAGAAACTCCTCTCATTCATCATGGTGGTTTTTGGGTTGATTTTGATTTCCTCCAACCAAATCAATCCTCATGGGTTCATTGTTTTCTATTTTTCCATCGCTACTGGTTCAAATGCATTCTTGATGAACTCCATGCTACACACGCTCACACCTGCTGGACAAAGTTTAAATGTAAAAATTACATATACGTCACGAGTAGGTTACCCTAGTGGGCTTTCAAGGCATGAGTATATGTCATGGGCATTGAATGAGTTTGTCAATCACTCGTCTCGTAGCTTATTCTTCATACAATTTCATTCTTTTGCATTCGCAATTGTCAGAGAGCATGACGTTACTTCATTTGCGTATTTCAGTAACCTCCTTAATATCGCATGCAGGAATTTGCAGGTTACTTCTCACGTGATTAATTGCAACGGGGAGAGGAAGGCTTGGAGTATGATGGAATTGGCTCCATCAGTAGGGATAATAAGGCACAGCTGCTTCTTGTTCTGCACCTGCTTCCTGTGCTTAGGTCGAATGGGTTAAGGCCTGCACAGTTCTACTCTACACCCACATTTGTTTCACCAGCCAAACTCTAAAGCATCACTGCTTTTTCTTGTCGGGGCCAGCGAGCTTTGACCAGATGCTCTCTCGCACTCTTTCTCCGTTTGTACTTTAGTCTGAGGAGTAAACGATTTGCAGCGCAATCACTATTTTATATTAACGATGGAATTTTGGGTTGGGGCTGTAGTTCTGATTACCGTTCCCCAAAGAGCAAATCAGGGCCTCCTTGAAAACCTGATAGGAGTTGGTGCAGTATGATTTGTGAGTTGATGAAAGTACTTCGAAGGTCAAAATATGGTCAAGAAAATGACCAAAAATATCATTTATTTTTGAAACAACGTTCCTCAGGGTTTCCGTTGTCAAATTTGACTTATTACATACTCGGACACACGATATTAAGCACATGGTTTTAGTTCACTAAAATATTACAATAATTGCATTTTATTTTTTCAAGTCACATAATTTTTATGTCCTCGGACACTTCTTGTATTTTCTGACACAACATATTTGCTTTATGCGGAATGAAATAAATGCCAAGAACAGTGAAGCCTGCAACTCTGTTGTTTTTCTTTATTCTTTCACAAAATGTCCCCTTTCACGAAAAATTGTTTGCTGTAAGTGGTATTTTTTAAGGCATCTTAGTTTGAAAATCCTGACATAGCCTCTCTCTACTTTGTCAGCTGACAGAATCCCAGGCAGAGAGCAGCTACTACAGTCCTCAGAAGGTTAAATCAAGAGAGGTCTTGGGTTTGGAACAAGAAGGAATCACTCTAGAGGTAAGACTTGTCTTTATTTATACTACAATTATCCTCCAAAATTCCTGAGAGTTAGCCTGGATAACGATATTTTCCCTCCATTTTGATCCTCATTACTTTTATTTCGTTTTAAATTGCTGCTACATTTACTTTGGATAGATAATCAACATACTGTACTTCCATCTCAAACGGTATTTATAAAGCCTCCCTGGTCACTTATCTCTGGCCGCTTGTGAATAGAAGGAAATCTCTGCCCGAGTCTGATCATTTCTGCATTTATCCCTTGCTTGCTTTGATTACCTGGTTGGAATTGAAATATATTTTCTGTCCTTAAGCTTTTCACCAGATGTTGTAATTCCACATTTCCAAACACAATTTTTGTAATTTATGCTTTTTCTGGAACATGTAGCGAGTCGTCTGAACTTGGACCAAAAACAAAAAGCCAAGCAATTCAGAAAGCTAGCTCTCCTAATTATTGTGTGAAGTAAGATGTTGTGCTCTGTGTATACTCTGTTTACCGTAGGTTTGGGTTATGTTCACATCAAGAACATTTTTTTTTCAGTTATAACTTGTTTCCTTTAACGTCTGGCAATTCAAGCTCCGTTTAAACTTGTCAAAAGTTTCAGGCTTAATGAGTTGTTTGTGGATATATTTGCAAACGTGTTTTGGTTTGACCCTATCCATTCCACTCACACATACACACACCGTGTTTGTTCCCCTTTTATTTAAAATTTCAGGTGCTTTTGAAAGGAGAGCCCTTCTTTGACTGTCAGATTGGCTTTGTGGGCTGCCGGGCTCTCTGTCTGAAAGGCATCATGGGAGTGCGGGATTTTGAAGAAAATCTGAACCGACCTGAAGAGGTAAGCCAAATCTAAAGCCACCAATAAAGACCAAGAACATTTGGTGTGTGTGTCAGTGTGTATTGGCCTCGTTTAATTGCTTAGCATTAACTTATTAAAAAAAGAAGGGAGGGGCATGTATTGTGTGTTAACTACTGAACCAGAAAGGCCAGTCAATTTTTTCCCTTAATTGTTAAAGTGGAACCGAGAGTGACAAACGATTGTTTTTACGAACTTTTCAAGTTCATGACGCATTTTTCAAAAATATGCCTCACTTAGTTACATTTTGTAACCTTTTGAGGTCACCATTGTCTCAGAAGCAGGTAGATAGCAGTTGGGTGTGCAGCCAGAGGTTCACCTGCACATACTTTTTCCAATAAGAATTGTCAGAAACAGAGTAATGCCTCGGATTCTGCCTCGGTCGGTACAAATCTCTTATTTTCTCGTCGTTGGTTGAGAACAGAGATGTTCAAAACCAAAGGGATGACTGTATATGAGCTATATCTATCTACTGTATCTACCTACATACTTTTTTTTTACAAAAAAATAATTTATACAAAGTGATCCCCACTTTGTGTCTCACTTTACAAACAGGGTCACAGAACAAATTAAGTTTGTAACTCGAGGTACCACTCTCTTCTTTCTTTCCCTGGATGTGTTATTTTCATTTTTGTCTATGTGGTCTTTCAGGATGCAGTGTTCTTCAACTGTGGCGACACACTACGCAGCAAAGGAATGACCTACCTTACCAATTCTCTGTTTGACTACCGGAGTCCAGAGAACAACGGCGTCAGGGCTGAGTTCATCCTGGATTCTGTTACTCATAAGGTCTATTAATTTAGCCATACTCTGTAGCAGTTTTCTTCGACATCATAGCATATCAACGTAATTTGCACGGTACTGACATGATGCTCTGTTTGGTTGCCTGAATATGTTGCATGAGAAATTGATTCCTAAAATTGCTCTCTACACTCTCTTTCAAATTGTCATGTGACCATTTTGCAATTACACACTTGGAAAGTCGCATTTTATCACAGCTTGGGTGCAGATAAAATTGTGATGTTATGAAAACATAATCCCGAACCGATCTACACGTTCTAATTAACACCTAGCCATAATAGTGTTTTGCCTGGGTTTGTGATACATTGCAATTACATCCTTTTATTTCTGACGAACCACTGACAGCTGTTACTATATTCAGAGGTACTAAGTATATATGTATTTAAACTGTATTAAAAACGCTTTGAGTAACCTCTCATCTCAACAAATGAGTGAAACGTAAAAGCAGTTTATTTCCCTTTAAAATCCACACTTCTTAATTTAGCTTCGCAGCTGCTTGCCCCATAAGAAGAATTTCCCCCCTATTGCGCAAGTAACTACCACACTAGAGATTATGTGACAAGCAAGGAGGTTCCCTTCATCCACTGTCACAGCTCGAGTGTTGACTTTGCTCCCAAATTCTCATGACCATCAGTGAAGCATTTGTTTGGATATCCATTCATCCATCTATTCAGGCTCAAGAGTCAAAGGTTTTCGTGTTAATTCATTAGCGGTCTTGAAATCAACCAACGTCTTTGATCCAAAAGCTTGGCAGTGCTAATCGAGTTGCCCTCCTAAATATTACTCATTAACTTGCTTTTCTGATAAGACGCCATAGAAATCTCTGTTTGGAGAACTGGAGATTTTGTCTGGTGTTAGGTTCACTGTGTGTGCACACATCTGTCTGAATTGTTTGTGCATCACATGTTTCATACGCACTCGTTCTGTGGGAGTTTGAATGAGTAGGATAAATATCTTATTCTTTCTTTTCTTTTTTTGTCTGTGAATAAATATTTTTTTTTGTAGTGAGTGTGAGTGTTGCTCCAAAAGTTCATAGATGCCAAATGTGGTCAATGTCCAGCATGATTAGTTAAAACGGAATATGATTTAGATGCACAATAAAAATCTCATTATAAAACACACTTATGATAGGGTGGACTATTGGTTTAATTCTGCTGCTACGCAAGGTGACGGTTACACAAACGGCCTTTATAGTATGTCATTCTTTTTCCTGAATCTCCAGGAGTGACACATTGAATTACGATCAAACCAAACTCCACATGTATTTAACAGACTGATGCTGATGAATGGGTTGATTGATCATGCCTAGAGAATGAAGCGCTGAGATGCCGTGCTAATCAGGTTACAGTTGTTGCGATGCTATGCTCTGTCATATGAAAAATATCGCTTGTTCCTGGTGTCTCGTGTCTCTTGCACTGCTTCTGTTCATGTAGGAATCACCCGGGGTCATTGGAACGGCTGAATAAAAATGTCAGGTGTGATGTGAGATAGAATGGTTTCAGCTAGGATGAAAGGAAAGGTGTATACAATGGTGGTGAGACCAGCCATGATGTTTGGGCTGGAGAGAGTGCCACTGAAGAAAAAACAGGACGCAGAGTGCTAGATCCAACTTTGCTAGAGGTAGAAGAGATGAAGATGAAGTTGTGAGTGACCAGGTTGGATAGGATCAGGAATGAGTATATCACAGGGACAGCTCATATTCGAGGCTCTGGAGAGAAAGTCAGAGAGGCCAGACTGAGATGGTTTGGACATGTCCAGAGGAGAGAGAGTGACTATATCGGGAGAAGGATTCTGCCCATAGAACTGCTACGCAGGCGACCGAGAGGCAGACCAAATAGAGGTTTATGGATGTTGTCAAAGAGCACATGAAGGTAGCTGGTTTGAGAGAAAAGGATGCACAAAATCGGGTTAGATGGAGAACACTGATTCGGGTTGGCGACCCCTGAACGGAAAAGCCGGAAGTAAAAGAAAAAGAACTTCATGCTCCCTCGGCTTCACAAAGCATTCAGAAATTAATCATTCAAACACATTTTTTTTCATTCAAGAAAGACCATAATCAAGTAGACTGAGTATCAAGTAGACCAAGTATGTAATTAAAAAACTACAAAGAGTCCTTTGGCAACACAAAATTCCTACTTATTTCAAACCAATAAACACTTGATGGCAAAAAATTAATGGATCCAAAAGATAGGCAGCCTAATGAAAAACAAAGTAAAGTAGTTCATTCAATACATTGTAAGAATGAAAATTGTAAAGAGCAATACATTGGGGAGACTAAACAGATTCTCGAAAATACTTTATCAACATCGCAGGGTTAATACTAGTGGGCCTCAATCGGCAGTACATATGCACCTAAAAGCTAACAACCACTCATTTGACGACAATGAGGTTAAAATCTTAGCGAAAGAAAATAAATGGTTTGACAGGGGAGTCTTCTTAAAAAAAAGCTATTTTCATAAAACAGTAAAATCCTTCACTAAACTGACATGGTGGTGTGGGGTTCAATTTGGATTGTTCGTACAATAGACTGCTGAGGCAATATAGGCTTTATTATGGTGATGAGGTGATACCAGTGCAAACAGGGCAATCAGGCCAGTCGTCAGTCAGGACAATATAAGTAATCAGTGGAGCCGCATGGAGTAGTCCTCTGCTCCCCCCAACCTGAGAGCAGGGACGAATCATAGCAGAGTCTGGACAGTAGGGATATATATAGGGCCGAAACTACCAGCAAGACTTTAGTTTGCTGAAGAAGCAAATTGGATGAGAAGCGAAACGGCCGACACCTTCAAAGAAGTACAGATGACGGCTGAAGAAACCTTTTCATTAAAGTATGACCAAACTATTCAAGCTAAAACCCATATCATTCTTTTTAGCTCGTAAATGATTTAATGATAAAAACTTACCAATCATGCCAATTAAGTAATTTGTATGAAAAATGTTTATCCTGCGTGCGTGCGCGTGTGTTTGTGTGTGTGTGTATGTGTGTGAATACAAAGAACATAAGCACAGTGTTTGCATGAAAATTGGTGTTGGTAGAAGTGTGCCAAAACCCTTTTTCCATTGTATCCAAGATGACCCCAGTCATTGCCACTCTTGAAGGCTATCAGCTTGTTTGCTCACTCACTCCCATGTTTATCCAACTCGTCTTTTGTTTGACAGGAGACATACACAGAGATAGCAGGCATGCAGCGCTTTGGTGCTTTCTACTTGGATTACCTCTACACAATGGAGAACAGCAGCAGCCAAGGTATTGTCTTCATTCGTTTCTCTTCATGGTTTGTTTGCCAACCTCTCCACATTTTCGCTCTTATTCTTTATCCTTGTCATGTTCTCTTTTGCTCTGGCCTGTCCTGGCTTTCTTCCTAGCCTTCTCTTGCATTCTCCTTCTTCATCCTTCTTTTTCTCCCTTTCCCTCTTCTCCATCAAACACGCCCCCTGGAAGACGAGAATAAAGAGGTTGTCTTGTTTGATTCACAGCCACATGGTCCTTGACCCTTTCTGTCCTTTCTCTCACCCTCAACTTACCTGGAGGGCAACTGTCAGAAGAGTGTTTAGTCTGCTGACACATATTTGAGTTTCATTCTCCCCACTGCTTGCTGAAACACTGTTCCTCCCCTCTCTCTCTACCCGTGAGCCCTCGAGAACGTTAATACTCAGACTGTCTTGCCTAAATGGGTGTCATTCTTTTTGGCAAATGTTGAGAGTCGGACGGGATTCCTCATTCTTGAATAAAAGTACTGAATTATTTAGCCTCAAAGACCATTGTGCGCCACAATGTTTGTTAAACTGAAATAATTGTTTGGACCTAACAATGTCTTTGAGTGATACTGTGGGATCGCTGGGAATTTGAAGATGTTGGCTATATCTAACGTGAATTTATAAGAGGGATTCTCAGACATGATGAAGTCTGAATGACATGAAAGATTTATATTGACTCAGAACTCCAGAGAGACCATGTGGTTTTGGCTTGATTCAAGGGACAATCCGGTCTGACAGACAAATGTTGAAGTGGAATCTATTTGAATTTGAATTATTGCCAAATTGCCTGTCATTCATTGTGCAGTTTGCAGAGGCTTATTGTGCATGATTCAACACCTGGACAATTCATGATCATTCTTTGGGATTCATGGAATGAATTTTGGCCAGAATTTAGGTCAGTGTTGTTGCATAAGTTGGATTTGCACTTTTGTTGATGCCGACTTTACAATTAACAGCTGGAGCAATTTTTCTAAATTAATCTATTGATTTTAAACACCTCTTTATCAAGTATGACGAGTTTGTTCAAAACACTCAACATATAATGTTGTGTTGCCATTGATGATCGTTCACAAAAGCAGTTTGAGTTTATTCATCATCGTCATCATCATCAACTGTCGAAGTTGTATTTTACAGTAGGAAGAGTGTCACGACTCCTGTGGGATGATTGTGGTTACCTTGTCAAATGGAATTCTTCTCTTCTGTCAGTGTTTCCTCCCTTCCCGCACACGGTATAGATCCGGTGTCATCCAAACAAATTAGTCTCTGTTGCCACAGGAGTAACATAAACTTTGTGTCAACTGAAACACTAACCGACCCAGGTGACGCTGACTCATGATTTCAAATTCAAGCCACTTTCTTTTTAATCTTGAAATTGAGACACTCTTTGAATTGTTTAAATGCTTACTGTAGCCTGCCTTGCATTATATCACTGACTCTTCAACCATAGCCATATGGTTGATATTAGGCCTAATCCTTCCCAGTGAAATCCAACTGCAGAAGGGAAGCGGAAGTGGCATTGCCATTTGGCCCTATATATATATTCTCCATCGACGACACATTTTAGCTTTGAAAATAGTTCATACCTTGTCTTGACTCCGAAAAATAATGTTCTGTGTGACCCTCTGTCCTCCCACTCCCTGTCTCCTATTCAGCCACCCCTTTTATTTTTAATTTCTTCACTTTTATTGCTGGCGAGCACAGTCTTTTAAGTGGACCTCTGGAACAGAGGCCTGCAGAGACTGAAGGGACAGCTGCGTGAGTGGACATTTGGTATACTCATCATTGAAGAGTTTAATGCTGTGTGAGCTGATTTCTGTGGGCTGTATCAAGTCCTTGAACACCACTGCTCAACCACCATTGCAAATGCCTAATTTAGCACAAAACTCTCCCAAATGGAGGGTATTTTTTGCTTGATTAAGAGATAAGTGTTTCATGATGCATTAATATGAGCATTGACAATAGAGGATCATCATCTCTTGTGAATTAAATGGTTTAGCCAAGGCAAAACAAAAATCCACATTCCATTGCTTGAATGGTGTACATGCATGAGAAATCTGCTCACAACTAAAGTACAGTGAGACCTCGGCTTACGAACACCTTACATTACGAACGTTTCGGTTTACAACGTCAAATTTATGAAAATGAAACCTTGGAATACGCACTACTTTTCACGATGCACACCCACCATGGCTTGTGGAGTGATCTTCGGATCTGGCGGAGTGATCTTCGGATCTTCGGCGGAAGCACACGACCGAACAGCGCTCCAGCCGGCGCACCTTTCCACACCCCCTCTCTCTGAATTCACACGTCGATCGCCTCAGGGGAGCTTTTTGCTGATAATTTTACTATTATGGGACCGAAAAAAAACCACCACAGGCTCGTGTTCAGCCAAAGAAGACAGAAAACAAAATCACCGTCGAGGAGAAAAAGGAGATCATTGAGAAACACGAACGAGGTGTGCGTTTGTGGCGTCACATGTGCACACCTCGGCTGTCATGCAAATTTCAGCCTGTCACATCTCTCACGCTGTGTGTCACTTCGCTGAGACTAACTTTCTACGACCTTTCTACGAATAAAGAGCCGGTACAGTCCACCATTGCTACCATCCTTCGCCTAAAAGCTTTACACAAAGGCGTTATTTAGTCGATGCTTTCACGTGACTAATGACACCGAAATTGTCACGTGCGAGTTGACAGCTGGGGCGGGGCCGCCGCTTGTGGACCTCCGCCAGGCGAAGAAGACTTTCAACGAGTCGCTGTCACCTTACCAGTGACATGATTACGATGCCTCGCGCCTCGCTGTGTCTTGTGCTGGCAAGTCCAAGAGTTTGCTTTGCCCGAGGTGATTGTTAGCCGCGATCGCATAAGTTTGTTCCTTTCCGGCATCGCGAGTGTGCGTGGTGTGCGTGTTGATCCCCTAATCACCAATACTGGGACATTTCAACGAGTCGCTGTCACCTCACCAGTGACATGATTACGACGCCTCACGCATCGCTGTGTCTTGTGCTGGCAAGAGTTTGCTTTGCCCGAGGTGATTGTTAGCCGCGATCGCGTAAGTTTGTTGCTTTCCGGGATCGCGAGTGTGCCATTTTATTTTGCCTAGCTTGACAGGCTGGACGTTTTATTTCGCGTCCGTGGAATCATCGGACTCGCGCCTTTTGTTGTAATAAAATCTATGCCAGCACCTACGGGACTCGAAGTGGATGCAGATGACATCGAGGAGCTTGTTGCTGACCATAATGAGGTCCTCAACACAGAGAATTTAATTTGCCTTCAAGAGGACAAGCAGAAGCAGGCCAATCAGGAGTTGATGTGCAGGCTTTTATTGAACAGTTCCATCCAGAAAAGGCTATGAGAATCATCAACATGATGAATGATAATGTGATGCCTCAGTTTCGTAAGATCTTACAAGTCAGAAAGCAACAGGTGTCAATTAAGAGCCATCAATGACCATCACAAATTTAAATCAAGTGACTTTATTATACGATGCAGTGTATTTCTTTCATTCCAAAACAATAGCACATTTACTATACATAGAATAAGGTATGTTGTGTGTAGTTTTAAGGCTTATTTAGTTGAAAATTATATTTTATGGAGACCTGGGAACAGATTATTCTCCTTTTAATGGTTTCCTATGGGGAAAAAAAAATGGGATACACACTTTTCGCCTTACACACTCTGTCTGGGAACCAATTAAGTTCGTAAGCCAAGGTCTCACTGTAGTCTGAGAAGTCTGAATTATGCTGTAAAAACTCCAATAATAGCATTCACTTTTTTTAAAGCTGGAGTGGCCATGGGCTCAAAGGGCGGTTCTCCACAAAAACGTGACACATGCACCTTTCCACCCTCACGTTCAGATGTAGCAAGCGTAAAAAGACCGTGGGAATGTGCGGTTCTACAGAGCAACTGCTTGGCTGGTGTATGCGTGTTTTTCTTGATTTTGAATCCTTGCTCTGTGAGAGAGAGGTGATGCTGGACAGTGATATGTGGTTGACTTTCAGCCCGGGTTTACATGGATTTGTGTGACATGTGTTACACAAACATCCTGTATGCTTTATGTGAAGAGAACTACTGCACATTTGAGTTATCTACCATCAGCTCAGAAGCTGTTATTAAGATGCGCAGATTAAAATCAGAATCAGATTCAGAATTTGAATCTGTGTACTAAAATACATACTCAGTCGTATGATGCAATTGCCGTTGCATTTGATGAGGTAATTTATTTTACCTGCTGGTGGAATATCAGGTTATCAACACAAGGACTGCGACTCTTTGTTCTATAAAGGCAACATTTTGTTTGTAAGAGGTACTGTATATCTTTTTTTATTACATCATAATTTATGTTGTAACTTATTTTAATGTTTCATCAGTTAGTTCAACTTATTTAGTAAGTTGAGTTGAAGTTAAAAAGAAACATGAGTGAGAAAATCGTCGCATGTTTTTGCAGGCTAAATAAAATATATAGGTTCTGGCCCACGGGCCTTGAGTTTGACGACACTGGTGTTTCAAAACATTAAACACTGACAGATCAAGTTGTTTATTAGGTTGTCCCACAGGTATTTGGTTTGCTCAAAGTCAGAGCTCACAGGTGGCAGTCCAATTCACATATGGCTGTGTGCTTCGGGTTGTTGTCGTGTTGGAAGACCCAGCCACGACCCATCTTCAACGCTCTGATTGAGGGAAGGAGGTTGGTCCCCAAAATCTCACAATACACGGCCCCAGTCATCCGCTTTTTAATGCAGTGTACTCGTCCTGTACCATGTGCAGAAACACACCCCCAAAGCATGATGCTACCACCCCCATGCTTCATAGTAGGGATGGTGTTCTTCGGATTGTACTCTTCATTGTTGATCTTCCAAACAGCCCAAAACGTTCTCCCCTGACTCCCCTGTATCATCCAAATGGTCATATACAAACTTAACACGGGCTATACATGCGCTGGTTTAAGCATGGGGACCTTTTGTTCCATGCGTGATTTCAAATCATGTCGTCTGAGTGTATTACCTAGAGTAACCTTGGAAACGGCGGTCCCAGCTCTTTTCAGGTCATTGACCAAGTCCTGTCGTGTAGTTCCTGGCTGATTCCTCACCTTTATTCGAATCATTGAGACCCCACAAGGTGATATCTTGCATGCATCCACTCCGATTGAGATTGACCGTCATGTTTAGCTTCTTCCATTTTCTAATGATTGCTCCAACTATGGACCTTTTTTCACCAAGATGCTTGGCAATTGCTGCGTAGCCTTTTTCAGCCTTGTGGAGGTGTACAATTTTGTCTCTTGTGTCTTTGGACAGCTCTTTGGTCTTTGCTATGTTACAAGTTAGTTTTACTGATTGTATGGGGTGGACAGGTGTCTTTATATAGCTAACGACCTCAAACCGGTGTATCTGATTCAGGGTGATACATGGAGTGCGGGTGGACTTCTAATGGACGGAGTAATATGTCTTTCAGGGTGAGAATTCTTGATGATACACAGGTGTTCAAATACTTATTTGCAGCTGTATCACACAAATAAATTGTAAAAAAAATCATGCATTGTGATTGCTGGATTTTTCTTTTTAGTTTATCTCTCTTACAGTGATACCTATGATGGAAATTTTGGACACCTCCATGATTTCTAAGTGGGACAAATAGCAAAGTAGTAGGGCGTTCAAATACTTATTTTCTTCACTGTATGTGGAAAAAGTGTGACAATCCACAATTCATTGGGGGTCCGCCTTATACTCTGGTGCGCCTTACACACCGGAAAATACGGTAGTTAATGTGAATGTATCCACTATTTCTTTCCACAAGTTGTAAGTTGTAAGCAAATAATATACCAAATGTGGCAACATTGTGTATATATTTTTTTTTTCTGTACATAATGCATTTTTCTCTTGGTAGATACTCAGGACTTCTCCGCAGTGAATGTGGAGGAGGTGCTGCCAGCTGTTCAAGAAGCATCCACCAAGAGGCTCGTGGTCGGACCTTTAGACATCAAACTGCACAGTAGCGCTGTCCATCGTATACTTAAAATGGTCGCTTGCGCCTTAGACCATGAGTATGAACCTTACTGCAAACTGCAGCAAGGTAAGGTATTTTGTGCTTTCCTAGAGTTAGGCACAAACAACTAATGCCCAGAAGTATTAAGGTTATATTTTTTTTGTTAGATTTTATTTATCCTCCCACAAAAACTGAACTTGCCTCTTGAGTTACAAAAAACTGCCTTTATTGCTAGTATTAGTGAGAGATTTTGTAATGTCTGCAGAAATGCCGGAGGAGAATTGTTGTCCTGTAAACCCAGAAGAACTTTCACGATTAGAGGAATTTATCCCCACCAGACTCACTTGTCTCACACTCCTCCAAGTCTCAGTCACAGTTTCTATGGCTGAATTCAACCTCCTTCACATGCTAATGCCTGTTATCATGGGAGGCAAGGTGGGTGGAAACATATACTCACGATGTTTGCCATTCTTGTTTTATTTTCTACTTTATACTAGGGGTGGCCAACCCATGGCTCGCGAGCCGCATGCAGCTCTCGGGCTTTCACATGACAAGTGTCGAAAATGCCTCTGCAGAATTTATGTCAGCAAAACATCAATCCTATTACTTGATTGACATACGGGGCAGGCAGTCAGATGACAATTGAATCACTGTACATCCACAAAAACCGGCACGAAACAAGTCAGCGAATTAACTCTGGTTTAGGGCAACATCAGTCGTCATTGCCCGGGAGCCAGCGGTCCCAAGTCGACTGAGAGGGTAGGAAGAAGGAAATAGGAGTGTTGCGGGGTGCCATTGTCTGTCTGTTTCTATTTTTTTAATGTTTGGTGAAATTCCGGCTGCCCTTCATCTTGGCAGACATAAATTCTGGGGAGCGGGATGAACAAAAAACAAAAAAACTAAACTAAAGAGACAGGTGTCTCAGAAGGCACAGTAGAGTGGCACAATTTTAGTTCTGGTTCAGCAGGCAATCTTGGGAGAGTCCATTGAATTGAAATAACATGTTGAATTAATTTGCTTGTACATTGTAGGACCTGCAACCTGCATTTTTTCACACGTGCAACATAGCAATGTTGGTCAAGCAATATGTTGTCTCGATTTGTTGCTTCATTTCTACTTAAACAATAAATGAATGATATGTGACAAAGCACAACATTTCTATATATGTGATAACACGATTCATTTTTAACTTTGAAAGTTGATGCAACTCGTGGTTACAATTGAAATCAACTGTCACCGTTTGTAAAACAAAATTGTGTTAACGAGAACATTAGAGTCGTAATAACTGAATGCTTGAACCTCAAGTTGAATCAAATATTATCCTCTATTTGACTGAACTTCTGTTTTCAAGACAGCTTTTAAACGTACACACAAACGCACGCACCCACATAACACACAAACGCACGCACACACACACACGCACACACACACACGCACACACACACACACACACACACACACACACACACACACACACACACACACACACACACGCACACCCGCGCTTAATATTGTGTCTTTAAACTGTAATCAGGGTGACATAAAGGCAGCCGAAGAAGTCACTGAATAACCATTATTTGCAATGTGGACTCTCACATTTGCATTGTTCTTCTTCTCTGTTTTCATTTTCGAAGGCTACACCAGGACCAATCAACATATCAGCATTTCAGCCAGTGCGCCCCCTAACAGCTGTGCAATTTAAGGTGGAGAGAGTGAATATTGAACATTCGGTGCCAATGTATGCACTGGAGTTGGTCAGCACTGTTAGTTCTATGACCCAGCCTCCTGACAACCTCCTACATCACTGCTACGCACATTTCTACCTCAAGGTAAACGGGATACAGTAATTTCAAATTGTTGCACTGTTCTGACACAGTTCTACATGGTAAAGAACAGGTGTCCACTTCATTCATGCAAGATGTGTCCTCCACTTTTCAGCTTACATCTCCCAAAGTAGTTATTAAAAAAGGCCCACAAGACCGTGTTTTTACACCAGATTTTTTGTTTTAATAGACACTCGTTCAATGTCTATAGTCAATTAACTAAATAGTCACACTTCCACCCTGTTATGATGCAAATGACCCTTTACTGACCTTGATGACCTTTTCCCACCTGGTCATAAAAATCTTAGCACTGTGAGCTTCCTGATGAGTACCAGTCCTGTTCTGGTCCCTCTCAGGTGATCAATATGATGCGAAGACCACTATTATTGCTGGCACTATGACCTCCTCATGTTGGTGTGTTGGCTTTCAAGTTTAATGAGTTAGTTCAGCATGTATATTCAAGAACATGTTTGTGTTCACTGACAATTTTAGTTTGCCAGATGTCACTTCATGTGATCTACTCATTGCTATTTTGTCCACAGCCTTGGCAGGCTTCTGACCTTTACCAATTGTCGTATTTATTTTGACCTGGCTAGCTAGCTCTTCGGATTCACGCGCAGACATGTTGTCCTGGACAAACCTTGAACAGTGGGACACACTACTTCTTGTAAAAGTACGTTAATTAACAAGGATGTAGCTTTAGAAATGTTCAGACTGCCATGTATTTACTTTTGCAAGAATGATAGTCTATTCAATTAGAAACAGCACGACTCACACAGAGACACCATACTCAGCAAACTATTCCAAAAGGAAACCTCTGAGAAATGTTTTTATAACTGAAATTATCTCAGTTTACGACATCAAGTGTCGCCTTATGACATATTTAAATAGCTTTGGCAAATGTGAATAATCAAACCTCATGGAAAGTTTGCGCTATTATGTTTATCTTGTCTTCATATTAGTAAACATCGGTTTATTTTTCTCACATTTGATCTGTTTTTTTTTTTTTGTGGAAAGCTGACTGATTTATCTGGGATACTCCACTCAGGCCTGAATGGCCTGGAAATATTTTTTAAAGGCAGGATGTTTGTTGGATGTCATGCTGTTTGTCCTTATCACAGGGTCACTGAAGGGTTAACAATCAAGTGGTCAGGGAATGAGGGCGCCTCTAACCGAATAGCCAATTC
Organism: Hippocampus bargibanti; assembly: GCF_051943395.1. Lineage (NCBI taxonomy): Eukaryota > Metazoa > Chordata > Actinopteri > Syngnathiformes > Syngnathidae > Hippocampus > Hippocampus bargibanti. The sequence continues at coordinate 1,214,777 of NC_142739.1, read as the reverse complement.
TGTAATTAAGCAGTCAAATTCCACTTCTGTATTTTGAGAGTGGGACCATGACTTGTTGGAGGTCAGTCTGGCCACATCTCACCCATTTCGGGAAGTGACTTGCAATGGGTATAAACTAAGGCTTATCCTAATCTTTGTTTTATGGAGACTGGTTGTCAAAGTTTAGGTGTCTGTTTTGATAATGGTGGTCAGCCATTATCCCACCCCCACAGTTCTTGAAAATCACTAAATTGAGCTTTAGAAGGGAGCCTCATGGGATGTATTTTCCAGGGGTGAAAACAAAGAATTGTTGTCGCTGATGAAGGTGAATATATTGTGTTATGTTGTGTTATGTTATTATTATTATTATTATTATTATTATTATTATTATTAGTATTTTATCTCTCTTGAATGGAAGGTCCTCCTTCCAAGAACTTGCAGCATTAGAATGGACGAAAGGACTCTGCATTTAAAACACCCCCCACAAAAAAAAGCAAAAATGAATCATGGCATTAAATTATTCAGTTAGACTCTTGAAACACAGACACGCTCTGATTGTGTTAATTAATATACTATACAAACTATTTGAAGAGAAACATACATTCTTCTCACACTTTTGTCGATCAAATCTCCAAGCTGCAATGAACAAGAATCAACAATGTAGACAATTGCCCGAAAACCACTGTCAAGACATCCATTTTAAATGACTGCCTGCACACAGCATTCTTTTTTTATTTTTTTTAAGCGATCAAAGCAAGCCACACATGATTAATTCAGTGTTATCATACATTTCTTGACTTTAACCGTGATCAAAATAATGAGAACCATCTTCATGGTGTCAAAAGTTGACTCACTCAAAATCATTTACTGATTTCTGTTTGTTGCTTTTGAAGGCTCATACGACCAACAGAGTCAAAGCATGTCTCTTTTGCAAAAATAAAGAAATAAATAAAATGTACAAAGCAGTGACGTTATCCTCCTGTTGGCTTGTTCCAATTAGTCAGCAACAAAAAGCCCCTTTTCTTTATAGAACTCGAACCATTAAACAATCCAAAAACTCATTGTGAAGGCATGCAGACGTAAGGTGTGAATTGAAAAGCTCAATGCTTTTTAGGATATTGAAGTAATGGCCACTGTTCTCCCCCAAAGCACAGAATGTGTTTTAAAATATGACTTTGATTTGACTTGAATTTTGAATAATGCAACCTTCTTGAGGAATAGATATAAAATTGCAACAATGCGGATGTGTTGTCTCGCTGACTTAAAGCACATCTGCTAACATGTTTGTCCCATTCTCAAGGTGTTTGGGTTCCAGACAGGCCTGACATGCCAAGACACTACAGGCGTGTTCCTTCCTCTCATCCCAGTTATTCCATCCTTTAGCACAGCAATTTATGGGAAGTTGATTCAGAAGCCTGCATGCTGGTGAGTACCCGGAGTGACAGCTTGTATTCATTGTTAATTAGATCTTTTAAAACCACCAAAATGTAACAGTTTCAGAACATATCGATGGATTGCAAAAACGGGGAGGCACTGAGAGATAAACTAGTTACATACTGGTTGTGTTAAGTTCATACTGTCTACTTCTTATCTAATTTACTAAAGATTCTTTTCCTACATACAGTGGCTTTTTTAAGGTGTTCAATGTGATAATATGTGTGATAATATACTTCCGCCTTCGTTAGAATGTCACGGATGTTGTTGTGACGCACCTTTTCCAGCTGAAGAAGGCACACAATACTTCATATGCACGTTCAATCAACCCTTCATTTGTGAAAAATGAAAATCAGATTTTTTTTCTTCTTTTTTTTATGTCTTACGAATTCAACATATTAAAGAAAAAACAAACGCAGAAATGTTGATAACATCAAGATCCTATTTATCCATTTGAGAAACATCCAGAGATCCATTGCTACAAAGCAGACGACAGCCTGTGCACTTTTACTAACCACTTGCAGTCAAGTGCCTGATTTGCTGATCAATTACTGAGCCCCTGTCAAACGGCTGCGGATGATTTAAACTTTTCTTGACTTCTTTTCCAGACAATTGTTATGTGTGTTTGCTTGAGAGCAGGTCACACAGGAAACGAGAAGTCCACCATGTAGTCTTCGATACAGTATGAGCACGTATTTGTCAAGACTGTTTTACATCTCTGTTCTCAATAACTTGGAGTTGCTTGTTTGATCTCCGAATGTGTCTTTTCCCCCCTGCCTACTTCAAATAGTAAACTCAGATTTAAATGCATGTTATTTTTCCACATTGTGTTTCTCTTTTAAGAAAACCGCAGAGATCATACTGCGTTTCTCTTTTGGATCCAGGACCAGCCCTTAGAAATAACACTGACAAGCGGTGGGAGCCGCATGTCTACCAACCTTCAACTGGTTAATAGACATGGTGTTCTTGTGCTTTTACACTCTTAGATCTTTCAAGTATACCTTGTAGCAACCGCGTTTCATATATTATATTCATATTTCACTTTTTCTTTCTTGCATTTTCAACATGCTGGACTCACGCAACAACATTTCTGTGTTTCATTAGATGTTATATACTTATTAGAAAGTGTGCTACTTCTTCTTCTTGGATTGAGTAAGGTAGGTGCACATTACATGTCGATACATCTCTGAAAGTATTTGTATTCTAACGATCACCTCTACGACCTTCCTGGGAAATCAAAATTACCCATCAATGATGCGTATAAACCAGGGGGCGAAAGGTCAACATCTTGGAGATCCTTGGCAAATATGGAAATGATAATAACACAAAAGAAGATTAATTTATTTATTCCGTGCTGCACATTGTTGGGATTGTATTACTATTTGAAAGCAGCAACAGATTGCTCTCCTTTTGGACCTTTCTTTTAAAGGACAACCGACGTCTCCGGACAAGTTGTGTCTATAATTTTTATTTAGCTATATTTTACGTTTTAAGATTCGCGCTGAATATTCAGGAAGTCTTGTTTTTGAGTTGGTGATGAGTCTGTACGTGACGTCACGAAAGGAACGGCCCTTACCGAAAAAAGACGCATTGTAGCGGTCCTTCCATCACGTCAATGTATTTTGCTGTAATGTTTGGTCTGGGGACCTCGTGTTGCACCCAAAAGCCGCCAGAAGAGGGCTTCCAAGCTCCATATAAGGAATTTATCAGCCTGTGGAAACGGAGGTGGCCACAGGAGGCCTCCATTTTGTGCCTCTTTCTCGGTGAGAAATTTCCCCTCAATGTTGCCTCAAAATGACAGGGAATAACTTCTTTAATGGATTGCAAACATGTATGCTTTCCTCTTCAGAACTATTTGAATCATATTCATAACTGGATGTGTAACAAGAAAGCACATTCTCCGAATCTGAAGCCATTGTTTTGATTCTCCGGTTATGCAAGACGTCTTACCAGTGACGTCACGAACTGGGGGCGGGACTTTCTGAAAATGCCCAATTCGCAGCTCAATTTTTTGCAGATTTTGGACACTAAGTCATTTTTATTGGTGTTTTGCATTTGAATAAAAATATCATACTGCGTGTTTTGGGTATTTTAGATGCTATAAAACGTTTTTCTGATGTCAGAAACAAAAAAGTGACGTCGGTTGTCCTTTAAAGTAAATGGGATTGTGGGGAAATATGACTGGAAAAAGCAAGGCAAACCATTTCGTGGCTTCTGTTCAGTCATTCACTTGAACAGACAAATCAGCACACACATTTTTCATACTCAAATGTTCATTGCTTTTATACAATTACGCAATGCAGTGTGGATAACCACTGAGCTTACTTTTGGGTCCAGCTCCTCTCCTGTGAGTTTACTTACAGTCCTCATGTTGCTTTTGGTCTCACCACAAAGCTCTTTCCTCGCACAATAGGCAGCCTGGGACTTTCAGTGGGGAAAGTACATTGCTCTGACATTCTTTCTCTGCCACCTTTGGCCTTAGCTGGTCATAATTTATTCTGTCATATGGATCCCCTCAGATAAGCAATGTTTCAAAGCTAACTGGATTACAGTGCTTGTTTGTGATTGCAGAGTGAGTTTGGGGAATGATCTAAAAATTATGTAGAATGGAGAATATAAACCTGCATTGGTGCCAGCTTTATTTTTTGTAAACATAATACGATTTTATACTGAAACTGTCCTGATCAGTTCAACCTTGGATACCTGAACCGACCCGACATACTTTTTGTTTCTTCTATACACAACACAATTTAAATGGCACAGTGGATCACGGTGTGAATTGCTTGTGCTAATATTTAACAGATAGTATTAGCAGTTGCCAAACCGTAAACGTGAATCCAGCGCTCAGTCAGCTTCTTCGCCAAAGTATCTGAGCAGAGGTGAAGGTAGCCTAGCTTTTTACAATTTGGGTTCCCTGAGAACAGGATGAGCATTCTTGAAGTGTGATCAAGAGAAGGGAAACTATCAGTTTCAGCCTTCCGTAATCTATTATTATAATGTTGGCGCAGTATGATAAGATGAAAGACAATAGTTTATTTTGTTTCATTTGCAACGGCAATTCTTTCTTAACACATTAAATGTTGAAACCATCAACTGCTGGCAAGAAAAATGCATTCTTTCTAGTAACTTTGATATATTAGGACATTGAAATGGAGTATTGCACTGTACACCTGCAAATAGTGTTTGGACACTTCTGCTCAAGAAAAAGAAAGTGGTCCTTGAATTAATTTGACACTGACAAGTGACCGTCATGAAATAGTTGATTAACTCATTCACTGCCACTCACTGTCACTCACCTCTGGCAATGTTTTTTTTCCCTTCCACAAGGGGGGAAGCATTCCCCTTTTTTTCATGTTAGCGCTTTGTTCCAGCTTCAGCTGTTGTTAAAGCACTATATTAATATTGCATTGTATTTTGGACAGGCACCCTCATTTCAAGCTCATATAACTCCAAACCCTTATAATTTAGGAATTAACTCATTTTTTTCTGAAGAAAGAAGAGAGTCTAAGGATTCTTACGCTGCATTCAATGTTGATGTAGTCGTAAAACTCAATATTCTGAGGGTCCTGGAATTTAAGTGACAATGAAAAAACCCTGGCACTGGAGTGCTCACATTTTTGCACGTCTGGCAGTGAAATGAGTTAACTGATGAAAATTGCTTCATCATTTGAATTCTTATCCCGCAAACAACTGAAGCTTTTAGAACCGATCGATTGCCTACAATCTCAATGAGACTTGCTCACCTCCAAGTCCTAATCTGATGGAATAGTGTGTATTCTCCAGACTACATGTTTCATGCTTCAATCACAGTTAGATCGGAACTCAAAGAAGGCCACTTCAGAACAGCCTTTTGGGTTGTGTTAGGTGATTGGACTGTTTGGGGAGCACTGTGGCTTTCAGACACCTGCTGGCATGTTGGCTATCATCGTTTTTAGAGTTCAATGTACTCTGCACAGATTCAAAACAAGTTGTGTCAGGTTCTGAAAAGAATCCCCTAAAGGTAATTCCTCCATGTTTCACAGTAGGGAACAGCCCTTTTTCCATCCATCCATCCATCCATCCATCCATCCATCCATCCATCCATCCATCCATCCATCCATCCATCCATCCATTCATTATCCGTACCACTTATTCCTCATTAGGGTCATGGGGGGCTGGAGCCTATCCCAGCTGTCTTCGGGCACGAGGCATGGGACACGCTGAATTGGTTGCCAGCCAATCACAGGGCACAACCATTCGCTCTCACACTCACACCGAGGGACAATTTTTGAGTGTTCAATCAGCCTGTCACACACGTTTTTGTAATGTGGGAGGAACCCGGAGAAAGCCCGGTCGGGCCCGGGGAGAGCATGCAGGCTCCACACAAGGAGGCTGGACCGGGTCTTGAACTCCAGACCTCTGCACTGTGAAGCCGGTGTGCTAACCACTCGACTACCGGGCCGCCCGCCCTTTTTTTCTGATATGCTTTATTTAGCACCTGTAAATATGTGGCGACTTGTCTGGATCAGAATCAGAAAGCCTTTAATCGTCCCACAATGGGTAAATTTGCAGTCCACAGCAGCATTTTGAAAGGGGATGGGGGTAGGGGGTGAAAGGATAAAAAACACGATCTTCTAAGCAGAATAAAAATGTCAGAAGACTGAGGTGTATACTGTAACTGTGCAAAAAAAATGTTTCATAAAAAGCATGTACATAGTGCAAGTATCGAAGAAAAGGCATGTTGATATATGTAGCTGTATTGTGTCAACATATGGTGGCTGTGCAATTTACAGTACAAAAGTCCAGGTTTTGACATTCTCCCAGAAGCATTTTGGCCTGTCAAAATGCGTTTTTCCTCAATTTTAAGTTATTTCAGTAACTGTGGTTTTCAACAGAAGATCAATATGCTGTACATGGTCTCACATACACCTCTCTGCAATTGCGATATCTGGAGCTCCAGGCTTCACTCATGCTCACTTTCAGTTGTTCAGGCTGTTAATACCACATAAAATCTGTGCTATAAAAAGTAGGGATTGTTGTGGGATGTGGCAATTAGAAGTGGTGTTAGAAGTGCCACCTGCATTGGTCGAGGCTTGTGCTGTTCCTCACACTCATGCCATGCAATATGCAGGGCCACCTGAAAGCGTCAGCATATGGAGGCAGGCCAAGTCTGAGGCCCGCCAGCCCAACCGACCAACAAAACCTGCACCTTAGTGTGGCTGGTGGCTTTGCAGACTATAATTCAGGCTTGCGTCAGCTTTTATGTGGCATTTTTAACAGCCCCTGTTTCTCGCTCAGCTATTTCAGAGAGGGTAATTTCTTAGACCATGTGGCATTACAGGTGCATGTCATATAGGCACAAAAAGTTCATTTACCCCGTTAATGTTTCTGAATGAAAAGAGAGTTTCTTTTCCCTTGGTACCTAATTCTTGCTGTAACTCTTACTACATTGTCAGTAGTTGATTCTGTTTTTAACACAACTTGAAGGATTGTTTTATGTGAAGTTGAAAAGTCCATTATGATGTCTGGACCAGTAGTCTAGACTCTAGATTAGCTCATGTGGTGATTTATGAAGGCTGCTTGAGTCATCTGAGGCATGAGCCTTGTGGTGTGATTGGAATGCCTCATTACTTCTGTTCATAGTTAAGGCTAGAAGCTCCTGGTCTGTATGTCCAAGAACAAGGAGGTCAATGGTGCGCTGACTTGTCATGTTAAGTAACTAGACTTCAAATGACAATAATCACAATGAGAATATTATGCATCATTTGTATGGTAATCGGAAACATTGGATTTGGAATGTGTTCCTGTCCATGAAGGGACATTAATTGGCAACAGCCAGTTGCCAATTCAGTTAAAACTTGTGCAGTATTGGGGGATGATGTCATGAGTAATTGCCGGACTGAGACTATTCCTGGGCATTCGTGGTCGAACATGGCACTTCCACTAGAAAAGGGCACATACGAATGTAGGTGGTGGAGAAAAATTTAAAATGTTAGAACACGCGCAACACTTAAATGTTGTATATGTATGTGTTGAAACTCCTCAAGTGCAAAAATAAATCATAAACCCTTTATTCGTCCCACAATCTTGCCATGGTTGGAAATATATTGCCAAGAGCAGGTGGTCCAAATGTTTTTACAGTATACAACCCCAATTAAAAAAAGATATGGCAAGGCACAGAGAAATCAAATGAGAAAAAAAGCACACACGGGGAGCGAACCAACGCTAAGTGACAGCTGCCACACCTCCCAGCGTGGAGGCCGCCCAAGAGGAAAGACACTGGATGGATGGATTGTCTGATTCAGAGACATACAGTAACTGTCCCCACAAGGTGTCCATTCAAACCTACAGTAGCATATGGTTTAATATTGATCTAATTTACACTTTGAAATGGACTACACTGCATCGTAAACTGCAAGATAAAAGATACATTTTCTTGGACTGTTTGGGGAGCACTGTGGCTGAGACCGAGCTTTCAGACACCTGCTGGCATGTTGGCTATCATCGTTTTTAGAGTTCAATGTACTCTGCACAGATTCAAAACAAGTTGTGTACGGTGCTGAAAAGAAGCCCCAAAAGGTCATTCCTCCATGTTTCACAGTAGGGAACAGCCCTTTTTCCATCCATCCATCCATCCATCCATCCATCCATCCATCCATCCATCCATCCATCCATCCATCCATCCATCCATCCATCCATCCATCCATCCATCCATCCATCCATCTTCCAGAGCGCTTCATCCTCATTAGGGTCGCGGGGGGTGCTGGAGCCTATCCCAGCCAACTTCGGGCACTCGGCGGGGGACACCCTGGATTGTTTGCCAGCCAATCGCAGGGCACGCAGACACAACCAACCAGTCACTCTCACACCAAGGGACAATTTAGATTGTTCAATCAGCCTGCTATGCATGTATTCTGAACGTGGAGGAGAAAACCCACGCAGTCCCGCAAAGAACATGCACATCTTGACATTGTTATTCAGGTGCCGTTTGGTTGCTGAAATCAAAGACACTTGATAACTCAAGCTCACTATAACAGGTATGCTATGCAACAGCTTGAAAAGGCAGTGTCCTATCCACCGAGGACTACTTATTCCATTCAAATAGTACAGTTAGATGTTTTTGTTGTAGTTGCAAATGTTGGGGTGAAATGAAAAGCAGGTGTTGATGTTTTCCGTTGAGTGAAACTTGCTTAATGCCTGAATCAGTCATCTGAGGAACTGAAGCTTGAGGGAGGGAAAACAGTGGGAAATGGGGGAGGGTGGATGGATTATCAACTTTGAATGGATTATCACTGTGGTGTGCATTCCACTTTCCTCTCCTCCTCTTTCCTCAGACGTCAGTGCAGCTCCACTGCTTCCCATCAACAGGTCTATCCAGTTTTTGCTGCCTCATAGTCCATATTTCCCTTTTCTGTCCTCTTCCGTAGAATAATACTAAACAACATTTCTCTGCTGCGTTTCATCGTGGCATTGATTTACAACTGCAGTGAGTAAAATCGAAAATATTTCAGAGACGTTATATTCTTATTCTAATAATGACCGACACGTCCACCACAGCTGGACATGTTGGACAGCGGCAGCAAGCTATACACATACATTCATACGCAGGCCTCTTGATATGTTCTCCTTCAACGCCCGATGAACCACGTCATTGCAATTTTCTCGCCCTGCGATCTGCAGCTGTCTGCACAACTTGATTAAAACATTTCTTTTGGTAATCCCTGTGTAATGAAGCTCTCTCCTGAGAATGTGTGTTTTTTAGCATGTGTGTTCAGTCAAGGGTGCTCCAGATGGTGTGTGTGTGTGTGTGTGTGTGTGTGTGTGTGTGTGTGTGTGTGTGTGTGTGTGTGTGTGTGTGTGTGTGTGTGTGTGTGTGTGTGTGTGACAAGGAGTTATGGGGAGAAAGGAGGGAGTGAGCTTCACTCTACCGTTTCTTCGTTTAGTTATTATAGAACGGATGACTGAGAAATGCACACATGGAACAGGTTTGACACAAGGCTGAGGAAGAGCAAACCCTTGAAGAGTGACTCAGTCTACTCACAGCATCATTTTAATTCCCCACTCTCTCATATCCAGAGGTGTTAAGTTCGTCACCTGCATGTCCCGATTGGTATTTGCGTAGCAGTCACAGCCATGAATTGGGTGAAAATATAAATATATATACTGGTTTGCGGCCTATTCTGCTCTGCACTCGCTGCCTCGAAAAAGGTATTTGGAATTAAAGACATTATATGCACAGACGTATGTATATGTAGACTCAACAAAGGTTTTGATTTGTACATTTGAAATTAAATTTCCAACATTTTGTAGAATCCTTATTTATATGATGTACTAGGACTGGTCACAAATTTTGAAACATTTTCTTCTCAATGAGACTGTCTTCAAACCTCTGACAGGCACTCTGATAACTGAGCTCTGATGACTTTATTCAATCCAAGTCAGTTTTGTTGTAGTTGTTTTAGCAATTGGAAAACAAAAACGCATATATCTCTTGACCTTTTTTGAAATTTTTGATTTGCTTAATCATTACTGGGCGTGACAGTGACTGAGGAAAAACCAGAGATACTATCGCTGGTTCTAAGACAGTGGCTATCAGTTTTGTTTATCTGACAAATGTGACACTTTGGCGGATTATATTGGAGCTACTGTGGAGTGTTTCAGAGAAGCCAAATATCAAGAGAAAGGAGCACAATGCAATCATAATTGAAACGGACAGATTTTATTGACATATTTTATTTGCTTCCTAAAATCGTTGACCCTTAATCACTTTCGATCCCTACAATTGACATGATAAGTCCACACAGCTCTCATCTGATGTTGGTTTTTTGAAAAATGAGAGCACGGTCAATCATTTCAAGTCTTTCCTCCAAATAAACGGTTACAACTCCATAAAATATATAGGAAACAATATATTGCAGAGAGGGAAAGTAGAAGTAAACAGCAGAGATAATGTGGGTGGACACACACTGATAACTGGGGATCATATTCAGACCTAGGTTAAATGGGAGCCTCTGAATGTTGCAAATTTCCCCACTGTAGGACTATTAAAGGCTTTCTGATTCTGATTCTGAATAACCCCAAATGCAGTTCAGTTGTTTTAGGATTTCCACACTTTTGTGGTCATATTTTATAGCGTCATCTGTGTTGTGGTGACAGGTTCCATTGCGTCAGAGGGATCTCATTGTTCTAAGGAATCAGTCAGGTGAGGACTTAATGTATTTGTTGAACCGAGTGAGTATTCATTGTTACTAGGGCACAACTACAATAGTCTAAGCACAAGAATCATTTTGGGCAGAGGGGAACTTTCACATTTGGCAGAAAAAAAGCTCCACAGCCATGTACTCCTTCGCTTTGGCATCCACCATCGAGTATTACTGGGAAATTACAGTCATCTGGTAGTTAATGTTAGTCTAGCAAGAATTAATGATGAAAGAACCAGGAAGGTTCCCACTCAAGTTTTCAGTCTGTTTTTTTAACCCAAGAAATATGTGACATTTGAACCTGTCTGTGTAAAAAAAAAAAAAAAACTAGTTTTCTCATCGATATCTCATTTCAGACCACACCGGCGCCGGGGAAACTACAATTTTGTAAATGTGGTTGACTACTTCTTAGCGGTCCATTAAAAAGCACCTTGCTCCTCATCTCCCGTGGACCTTCCAAGGCCCGCAGCTGTCTTTGTCACTGTATGTCAAAAAGAGTGAGAGGAAATTATTTTTGGTCTTCTGCAGGATGTGAGTAATAACAAAACTGAACACTGTGGAAAAATGTCTATCGGTTCCAAGCTTGTATTCTGGGACACTGTATAAAGCATTTGGACCATCTGCTCTTGGCAATATATTTCCAACCATGGCAAGATGTACGTCTTATTTATTTTTGCACCTGAGGAGTTTTATATTCTATCTTTTGGAGCACCTCTTTTAGAGCATTAATATTGCTCTGTGTTTTTTTGCGAAACATTTGATGACACGCATCACACGCGCATACATGTGCAAGAACAATGCTATTTAAAGGACAACCGACACCATTTTTTTGGTTTCCTAACTGACATCAGAAAAACGTTTTATAGCATCTAAAGTACCCAAAACACGCAGGCTGATATTTTAAGTCAAATGCAAAACACCAATAAAAATGACTGAAAGTGTGCCAAAACTACTTCAAAATGACCTCGGGATGGCGAGTTTCAGAAGGTCCCGCCCCCTTTTCCGTGACGTTACACCAAGACGTCTTGCCTTGCTTCAGAATCAAATCAATGGCCTCACGGAGTTCAGATTCGGAGAAGATGCTTTCTTGTTACTCATCCAGTTACGAATATGATGCAACTAGCTCTGAAGAGGTAATCATGCATGTTTGCAATCGATTAAAGAAGTCCTTCCGGATCATTTTGAGGCGTCTGGACTCCAATGTAGCGTCCCGGAATATGCACAAGAGGGTGCCCGAGCTCCGTCAGAAATGGGCTGATTTGTCTATTGGGAATTTGTGTCAACTAATATCAAATAGTAGTCTTGGTGCAACATACAACGAATAACCATCGCATTATTTATGTGTTTTCCTTCTAATTTCTCCATCAACACGGATCAACACGAAGTTTTCAGACCAAACTCTACTGTGAGACCTCAACTTACGAACTTAATTGGTTCCCAGACAGAGTGTGTAAGGCGAAAAGTGTGTATCTCCCAAAAAAATTCCCATAGGAAACCATTAAAATGGGAATAATCTGTTCCCTGGTTTCCATAAAATATAGTTTTTAACTAAATAAGCCTTAAAACTACACGCAACATACCTTATTCTATGTATAATAAATGTATTGTAATGAAAGAAATACACTGCATTGTATCATAAAGTCACAAAGAGAGGCACATTACATGAGGACTGTAATTAAAGAAATAAACTGTGCTGTAAAATAAAGTTTTTTTTCAACTTCTTCGATTGCCCGAGACCGTCGCTTTGAGAGCACGGAAACACCTTTTGCAACAGACGCACCTTTGATGGCTTCTGTGTTCCGGAGAGCAATGGTTGACTTAGCATATCCGTGCTCTGCCACTAAATCACACAAACGCAAACCTCGTTCGTGTTTTTCAATTATCTCCTTCTTCTCAGCGACGGAGATTTTATTTTGTGTCTTCCTGGGCTGAACACGAGCCTGTGGTGTTTTTTTTCGGTACCATCATAGTAAAATTATCAGCAAAAAGCTCCAAGTACGCGATCGACGTGTGCATTCAATGGGACAGGGTGTGTAAAGTAGCGCCGGCTGGAGCGCTGTTCGGTCGTGTGCTGACGCCGAAGATCACTCCGCCAGCCGTAGTGGGTGTGTATTATGAAAATAGTGCTTATTATAAGGCTTAATTTTCATAAATTAGAGGTTCTTAAGACGAAAAGTTTGTAAGATAAGGTGTTTGTAAGTTGAGGTCTCACTGTATCCTGTTTGACCTGGCGGGACATTTTATTTTGTGAATTAAAAGTGTTATATTTAAGGATATGCATATTTAGTAGCGAAGGATTAGAACTGTACGGATGTTACTCAAATCAGCTCTCAGCTTGTATTACATCTATACAATCGTAATATCAGCGTACCGCAATTTCCGGACTACAAGCCGCAACTTTTTGTCACAAGCTTCCAATTTATGCATTTTTTTCGTAATGGCCACCATGGGGAGCTTGAGCACTAAAGGTAAGAATGAGACACGGCGAATATATGTGCCGAGGAAGAAGTTTATGTAACTACGGTAACTGCGCATTTGAATGGTGCATTTAAAGAGGCTAATAATCAGGTGCGCCCTGTCGTCCGGAAATTACGGTAAGAGGTTCTTTTGCGAGTCATTACTGTGTATTCTCACACCTTTCATATTACACTGATTCAATTCAATGACTCAAAGCAACTTGTTTTTATTTCACTTTTAACATGTCAAAAGAAGGAAAAAAAAACGACACAATAGCACCCCTGAGTGATGAACTAATTTTTATTCCCCCTTTCAAAATCTTTTTAATTGTCTACGTGGTCACAAGAGAGAATTGATTTAAATAAATTGTGTGGGCCATTTGAGCAAGATTGCGATGTCAAAGTCTACATTAATGGGCTCGATTGACCATTGGGCAAGATCAACTTCAGCATTCCAAACAGCAAAATGTTGGATGCCGAATACTCAGGGTGGGTCAGAACTGATTCCGGGTATCGCCATCGGGCCGATGCCCGACCTTATTTCAGAGTGTTGGAACTAGCGATGGATTGGATTGGATGTACCTTTATTTGTCTGGCAGTGGACACATTTACATTTCACAGCAGCAAAGTTATGAAAGGAAGAGGAAAGGAAAGGAAGATGGCGGCCTATGCTTGTATTATTCACTGTCACGAGTGCTCTTGTGGGTGTTTTATCATCAGGAATTATATTGTTTTCATGGTCAATTTAATTAATTAAATGTATTGCACAACACAATAAATTCTGGGAACAGAATGGCTCCACCATCATTGTCATCGATATGACCATTTGTTACTGTAGAAGAGTATGTATGAGCATATACATGTATGACAGCCATACTAGCCTGATAACGCCCGATCTTGTCTGATCTCAGAAGCTAATCAGGGTCGGGCCTGGTTAGTACTTGGATGGGAGACCGCCTGGGAATACCAGGTGCTGTACATTGGCAGTCGGTAGGTCCTATAGACCTACACGGGTATAAAGACGACCCCGCCATCCACGAGTCTCCGGAGCTTCTAAGGCGGTCTGGTGGCGAGATCCGCCACCTTTCCCGCAGCTCCTATCCTATGGGAGTCAACCCGAAATCAATCCGGTAATGGCGCACCTAAGGCCGTCTGGTGGCGAACTCCGCTACCTTTCCGGCAGCTCCTGCGACCATACTGACTCCAAAATTGTATCAGCTCAGCTGTTCCTTTGGTCCAGTCAGCGTGGTGGAGAGGGGGAGCGAGCTGCATCGGCGACACCCTGCTCTCCATAATACACCGCCCAGGCACACTGTCCACCGGGACAGTCATCCATGGTCAGCCATGACCGATGGAGGCCGACGATACATGTATGGGTCTTTCTTTTAAACAATCTTTTCTGTCATTGTTTTGGGGAACATTTGATGTGCCAAATATTACTCAATATTACTGGTATCAGTATCGATAACTACTCGAGTTGAGTACTCATACTGGTATCAGTATCATACATCCCAACCCCGTTCATGTGGTTGTGCATGGCTTTTGTTTGGGCTTCTCTTTGGAAACATGAATTATTTTCAGGCTCTTTTGGTTGCTGACAGAATGGTGGTCACTACGTTAAATTGTGAGCTGCAATCTGAAGTGTCTCGCTGTCCTCACATCTAACATCTTGACCCTAATGAGACTTTCTGCATTTGATTTAAGTCCATCCACATTGCTTTTTACTATGAGTTGAGAATAATATAATAAAAGCAGGTGCATATTTAAGGATTTAGAGGACTGCATGCGCATGACAACTCCCTTGGAATCACACTTGAATGAGCCAACAAACCTTTATCCTTTGCCAATCTGCCTATTGAAGTGGCTTTGCAGACACATTTGCTCTGCACGTGGGGCACATTATTGTTGCATGGTTCCCTTCACTTTCTTTTGCACATCAGCAAAATGTAACCCTGTGTACATATGCACACTGGCTTGCACAAACACATGAAACTCCGTTTGATGTCAAGCTGTATAGAATGTAACAGTAGTGATTTTAATAGTTGAGAAGCATGGACGTCAAATGCACCATCTGTAGCTGTGGATTAAAAATATGCATGCTATCAAGTGAAACCTGTTGACCCTGGCATATTTTCTCTTCGCTTTTATGTTCTTTCTATCAAAATGCCTCTACGACTTTTAGTTGCCCCCCAAAGGCAGCATGCGGTTTAGCTCTCCGCACCCGTCTGTGTATTGCTAGCAGGTCGTGTCACCCTTGCGAACCACCCAGGAGCAGAATAAAGGGAAAGCTGTGGAGAACCTGAAAGGAGAGCAAGAGAGAAGTAGAGAAGTTAAACGATTGCAGAGCTGCTTAGTAGGGGAGAACCCTGGGACATACCACACACTTTAAATGGGAACGTGTGGTTAAATTAACTGTAATGTTATTTTATCTCCTAGCCATCTTTAGAAAAAAAGGTTTTTTTCCCTATTTTTATCTTTGTAGTCATGTAAACAAGAGCCTTCAGGACACAAATGGTATTTATTGCCTGAATCAACCTTGGAGCCGTACAGAAATGAACCACATAATGAACTTTATTTAGGACTTGAAATCATTTCTCACCTCAGAAATACTTTAAGTAGCTGACTGGTCAATTTGAAAGGCATGCATTGAAGGTATATGTGGACCAGGACGCAAGCGGGCGGTCTTATGTGGAAGTGTGTTGTTTGTGCGTATTTGTGTGTTTTCATATCTGTGTCGGAAGATGAAAATGTTCATAGTCCCGTGAAAGTCTGGTGGACATAAAGTTGAAGGACACTAATCTAACTGCCGTTACCTCATCCTCCGTGAATCCTCAAGCTTGTCTTTCACACGCGTGCATCAACATAGACCTCTCCCTCATTTGACAGATGGAATCTTAACTTTGACGAGATTCTTTTCCGTTAGGTTTCTAGGTCGGACATCCTTTCGCATTTATCATCATTTCAGGCTGGACCAAGCTCAGAGGGGGTTTGGTGACAAAGCAGCCAAATAGCTAAAGAAGCTTCGCTGGCACCTACATTTGACGTTGGACGCCATATCTCCCTGTGTAGTCTCTCATAATATACATGCTACAGTAAAGTCTCGTTATATCGATATCGGATATATCGATAGTCCCGGTTATATCGATACTATTTCTATGCACGCACGGAGAAAATTACATGCAAACAGGGTCGGATATATCGATAGTCCCGGTTATATCGATATTTTTTCCGACTCCCTTGAATATCGATATAACGAGACTTTACTGTACGTCATCTTTTCAATCAGAATGTGATTTCAAGTTAAGCAGAACTTCTCACTGTTTTTTGTTTTTTTTTATTATTCAGTATCCAACCGTCCAAGATTATTCTGTGTAAGTACCTTTCCATAAGTTATACTATCCTTCACCTAATCATCTTTGTTTATTTTCATTAACTTGCAGGAGTACAAGATCTTCGGTCCCCACCACCGAGTGTATTTTGGAGCTTCCTCATTTCACTGTACAGGCCACAAGAGCCCAGACGTATCTGCTCCAAGCAATTTGGCAGAGCTGGACACATGGCATGCTGAATGGTGCACCCTCGCCGCTCAGCGAATGCCTCATCAATGAGGTTTACAAAGCTCCAGGTGCGTTAGATCCTTCTCAACTGACTGCTCAGTGACGCCCCCATTTAATTACTGTTTTAATCCGCCCCAAAATGCAAGGTTCGTAACATACCCCCGCATGTTATCACAGAGACAACATGCTTCACTGATATTCACAAAACCTGTGAAATAAGTATGGCATGGTCTCGTGCTAAAGCCAACGTGACATTCACCTGCTACATACTGTAATCGCTCTATTAAAAAAAACATTCTATTGGATCAGGAAAGAGCATTTTGAGACCAGGAAACTACAGTAGTAAATGTGTAGGGCAGACAGCTCCGCAATGAAATTAAATTGCCCATAAAGCCTAAAGTAAAGCCAAAGTAAATAGCCGAGTTGGGTGATATTTTGGAATTCCATCATGAATCATGACCACGGAAGCGTTAAACATTTTTCCTTTACATGGTCATTGTGTAAAATGCTTAAATGAAAACACTCACTATTTCAGTCACATTAATATGTATAGGCTTGTCTTGATTTGGGAGGGGGCTATGTGTTGGAAGTGCTTGTTGAGAAAATGTTAAACAAACTTAAATTTCGATATGCTTCAAATTGTCTGCTTTTTGTTTGTTGCATTTTTTTGTTTGTTTGTTTGTTCATTTTCAACATTTTGCTTTTTTGTTAGACAAATTAGAACAGTAGCGCTTTTCATGTTGGTCACATCTGGATAGTTCTCTGGGGAATTCGGGGTTTTCCAACTCATTAGGATTGTGCTGTTTGGTAAGCCGTCAATGTTTGGCTGCCAAGCCAGCAATGCTACCTTTTTACTGTTGTGTGGCTGCCAAAATGTATGAAACTGCTCTCCCGCAGAGTGAAGTCAAATATTCCTATACTCTCTCTCTCTCTATCTGCCTTCTCTTGGAACAGGGTTTGAATAGTTACAATGAGAAACATTTTAACATCTGGACGTTTGGTTGCAGGTTAGACAAAAACGTGGTGGTGGAGCTTGCACTAAGGGCTTTGGAGGCACGACAGTGTTCAGTAATGGTCATTTCAATGGTGACGTGTTAAGTAAATGTTTGAAACTGCTTCTGAATGTTTGAAGTTGAGTAGCTTTTTGCATTTTTTTTTCTTCAGTGATTTGTTATTTTGGACCAAGTGCACATCACAAACATTCGTGACTTATGGATGCCCCCTCAGAAGCGATCGATACAAGGATATTGGTCTGGTTTTCAAAGGAGTAGCATACGTTGTTGCTCGGTGCTTATTTTTCTCACCCAACCTACCTATGTTACCAGAT
Organism: Hippocampus bargibanti; assembly: GCF_051943395.1. Lineage (NCBI taxonomy): Eukaryota > Metazoa > Chordata > Actinopteri > Syngnathiformes > Syngnathidae > Hippocampus > Hippocampus bargibanti. Next base: position 1,196,845 of record NC_142739.1, on the reverse strand, counting down.
GAACATAAAGACTACTGCATATGCTTTTTTATCTGATTAGGCAGTGTCATATGTGCAGCAGCAACCAATCACTTTTGCACCATGAAGCAGCTTCACATAAATTCCACCTATTGCCAGATTGTTACAAAGCATACAGATATAAATGCCCACCAAAGCTCGCTGGCTGAGTTCCTCCTGCGGCACACACTTGCAGCTGAGCTCAACCGAACTGCGAAAGGAATGAAACAGTTCACAAAGTCATTCTATTCATATGCTTTGGTATCGTCTTCTTCGCCAGTCATTTTGGAAGGAATCATATGAATTTCATCTTGTCTTTGCTGGTCAATGAAAGGGTCTATATATTTTAGCTGAGTTTTTAATTAACCATGTTTTTGTCTCTTCTTCATTAGCATAACAGAATGTATTTTGACTTAGTCTGAATTATTGTTAAAAATGTGCATTGACAGATGTATTTTCTGAGAAGAATATTCATCTGCGGCCTTTGACACAATTTCTCACCCCATCCTGCTCAACCGACTCTCCACTCTAGGCGTGACACACACCCCACTCAGTTGGTTTCACTCCTACCTCACTGGCCGCTCACAGTTTATCCAAATTACCTCATTCACTTCACGGTCCTCCCCTGTGTCTTCTGGTGTGCCCCAAGGTTCTGTCCTGGGGCCCCTTCTCTTTATTATATACCTTCTTCCCCTTGGTGATATCTTCCGCAAATTTGGAATTCATTTTCACTGCTTCGCGGATGACACCCAGCTCTACCTCTCCAGTAAACCCGACGCCTCTCTTCCACCTGCATCCCTTACACTTTGCCTCTCAGAAATCAAATCCTGGTTTTCTCATAACTTTCTCAAACTAAACAGCGAAAAAACTGAACTTCTCCTTGTCGGTACAAAATCCACCCTTCACAAAGCAAACAGTTTCTCTCTCACCATTGACAATTCTACCGTGTCCCCCACCCTTCAGGTTAAGAGCCTGGGTGTCATCCTTGATAGCACACTATCTTTTCACTCCCACATAAATAACATAACCCGGTCTGCATATTTTCACCTCCGCAATATCAATCGTCTCCGTCCCTCTCTCACCCCTCACACCACTGCTATCCTCGTCCACAGTCTCGTCACCTCCCGTATCGATTATTGTAATTCACTTCTTTTCGGGGTCAATCAAAAATGTCTCCATAAACTCCAACTAGTCCAAAATTCCTCAGCCCGGATCATCACAAAAACCCCCTCATTTCACCACATCACTCCTGTCCTCCAACAGCTCCACTGGCTCCCTGTTAAACTCCGTATTGAATTCAAGATACTTCTGTTTACATTTAAAGCCATCCATAACCTTGCCCCTCCCTATCTGTCTGACCTAATTCAAATCTCCGTTCCTACTCGGACCCTCAGATCCTCTTCCTCCCTCCACCTCTACACGCCCTCTGCCCGTCTCACAACGATGGGGTGCAGAGCTTTCAGCCGCTCCGCTCCTAAACTCTGGAACTCACTTCCACCCAACATCCGCAACATTGACTCCCTTCCTACTTTCAAATCTCACCTGAAAACCCACCTCTTTAAACTTGCTTACATGGTCTAATTTATTATGCTGTTTTATTATTTATTGCTTTATGCATGATTTTACTGTTTTGTGTGTTGTCTTTGTTGTAAAGTGTCCTTGAGTGTTCAGAAAGGCGCTTGTAAATTAAATGTATTATTATTATTATTATTATTTTTTCCGACTCCCTTGAATATCGATATAACGAGACTTTACTGTACGTCATCTTTTCAATCAGAATGTGATTTCAAGTTAAGCAGAACTTCTCACTGTTTTTTGTTTTTTTTTATTATTCAGTATCCAACCGTCCAAGATTATTCTGTGTAAGTACCTTTCCATAAGTTATACTATCCTTCACCTAATCATCTTTGTTTATTTTCATTAACTTGCAGGAGTACAAGATCTTCGGTCCCCACCACCGAGTGTATTTTGGAGCTTCCTCATTTCACTGTACAGGCCACAAGAGCCCAGACGTATCTGCTCCAAGCAATTTGGCAGAGCTGGACACATGGCATGCTGAATGGTGCACCCTCGCCGCTCAGCGAATGCCTCATCAATGAGGTTTACAAAGCTCCAGGTGCGTTAGATCCTTCTCAACTGACTGCTCAGTGACGCCCCCATTTAATTACTGTTTTAATCCGCCCCAAAATGCAAGGTTCGTAACATACCCCCGCATGTTATCACAGAGACAACATGCTTCACTGATATTCACAAAACCTGTGAAATAAGTATGGCATGGTCTCGTGCTAAAGCCAACGTGACATTCACCTGCTACATACTGTAATCGCTCTATTAAAAAAAACATTCTATTGGATCAGGAAAGAGCATTTTGAGACCAGGAAACTACAGTAGTAAATGTGTAGGGCAGACAGCTCCGCAATGAAATTAAATTGCCCATAAAGCCTAAAGTAAAGCCAAAGTAAATAGCCGAGTTAAAATGCGAAGGTGTCGAAATATGATAATAACACTTGCAAATCTGGTGTGATTTGGATGTTTACAGTGTGCACCCCTTATTTGTAAGTTTATAGATCGTTTCAAGGCTGGTTAAATGACGACACAGGAGCAGAGCTTTGGGGCAGCGTTTTAATGGTGACTCAAAGAGCGTAAAAAGACGAACCCCATTCCTAAGACGTTAGGACATAGTGTTTAAAGTACTACATAAAAACAGATTACAATGACTTGCAGATGTTCAAACTATACACCACAAAGATGTGATATTTAATGTTCAAACTGCTTAAGTTGATTATTTGTAGAAAACAATCCTTACCTTCCATTTTAACAGCCGCGATGCGTTACCCCCAAAATCGGAACAATATATTCCGCTTCTGTCAAATGTGTGTAACTTGTAACTCTGAACATGTTGCAAATATATTGTGGCCTGAATGAATCTGAGGTGAAATTTCCCAGCTTGCTTTGCAGCTTATTATCATACTTCATTTCTGGGTTATTTTATGCAGACCTGGTGTAATAGTTAAAATGGCTTTGTGTGCGGTTAAAGTGATAACCACTTTTGGTGGTAGTGGCGAACGTAGCGCCCTGAGCTTCAACGTGAGTGCACTTATTGACAGTCTGGTCTCTTGTGACCAAAGAGAACCACAAGCATGGTAGCGTGAAATTCAAAGTAAGTAACACTGAGTGAAGTCACCCAACGTGTATGGGCTTGTTTACGCTTGTGGTGTGGGTCACTTCCACACAATTGTATCAAATGTTTCCTCGGCCACTTCCGTCAGGGTATACAATTACATCTGGCCCAGGAGTTTGACACACGTGGCGTAGACTGACACACACTGGAAAATACATAAAGAGGCACTCTGAATTAGCAAAAGCTGTTCTCTTTGACTTGTTTTTAAAGTAATTTCTTCCCACTATCTTTTGATGTTGGAGTTTCTCAATAGTCAAAGGTGTTTCATATTGAGTCTCGCTGATAACACATCTGGTCAGTGTCCTTGTGGGAGAGCTGCATTGGTATGATATTTCATTTCTTCTCCAAAGGAAAAAAAAGAAAAAGCTTCTCAAAACCTTCAATTTTAATCGCAGCATACTGACAGGCAGGTAAAGTTTCCATGACGAAAATTTGGCCTTAGATTAAAAAAAGCTGTTCGACATTTGAAATCACAGCAAATGACTGGAGCACAAATAATAATAATAATAATAATAATCAAAGTCAAAGTCAGCTTTATTGTCAAATATGCTAATATGCATGACATACAGCACAGATGAAATTACTACTACTAATAATAATAATAATACATTGAATTTATAATCGCCTTTCAAAACTCTCAAGGACACTTTACAGTGGTAAACCTTTTGTTAAAGAAAGAATACCCCAGAGTAATCACCGAAATGAATCTGACAAAATTAGTACAATTTTTCCAGCCATCCATTATGTGAACTGCTTTATCCTCAAGAGGATCACAGGCGTGCTGGAGTCAATCCCAGTCCTCTTTGGGCAGTAGGAGGGAGGCGCTCCAAACTGGTTGACAGCCAATTGCAGGGCACACAAAAACAGACACTCTTCTTCTTTTCCTTTCGGCATTTCCCTTCAGAGGTCATCACAGCAAATCAGTGTCTTCCATTTTTAAGAGGTTTGATTCACATGGCGACAGGCTTGAATTAGGAGAGAGGTGGAGTCACTTGCATTGTGTTTGGTTAGCTCCACAAAAAAATTGAACTGTAAGGTGTACCTTTGAGAAAACTTCATGTTACCGTGTAGCTTTTGTACTCAGAGTAGAAGCATTTTTTTCATTGAACACAATTAAATTCTGCACTTACAGTATTTTGAACTATTGACAGACTTTGCTGACATTTTCTTACAATCTTTTCTGATCTTATCTAAACCTTTATTTGGGTTTTCCATTCATTGTTCAATCTGATGTTACACAGATACTTTCTGAGCCCAAAAGACGTGATTGTCAGTCGAACTCCTTATGTATTCTTTTATACTTTCAAGATCCTTATGTGGTTTATAGTAGCAGCTTCTACGGTCGCACGAGCAAAAGGTAGCCTGTAATTTTTGCCTGTTGTGGCATACAGCCACAGTTAACCTCACTCTGACCACAGCAAAGTCCCAAGCACTGCGGTCGTCCCCATTTATTTCAGTGAACGGTATCACAGTGTTCTACATACCGTGTCATCTGATTTTCCAAGCACTGTGTGACCAATGCAAAATTTCAGTCAGCCGATGTGTCTGAAATGTTCATTTGTCTGTACTACTGTACACAATCCAAAGCCATAAATACGTGTGCGTGAGGACCTTCAAAGATGTAAGCCTTCAAATAAAACATAAAAAGCTCTTGATGGGTCGTGAAGTTAGACTTGGTGTTTATAATTTCATACTTACGCTGCTGTATTTCAATGCTTGGGACAGCTTTTAATTACATTTATGAAGTCAGTCTATGATCTTAGTGATACTCCACTGATAAAAACACAATATGTTTCTTATTGTTATTGTCACACTTGAAGCCTTCAAGCGTTTTTTCCTTTATTTCAGTGTGCACTAAAAAGGGAAAAGTAGTTAGCGCCACCATTACAATACCATCTATGGTAATGAACAAAGTAATTCGTCTCTGGTAAAAAAATGATATTTCATGTGTGTGACCTATGACATTTTTCTTTGATGTTTTATCTGAACTTTGAATACCATGGGAAATGTTCTTTTTTCCCCATCAGTTTGCACCCTTCCACAGCAGTCACCTTGCTCATTGCTGTGAGTTGACACACACACACACACACACACACACACACACACACACACACACACACACACACACACACACACACACACACACACACGCACACGCACACAAAGGAACACCTTTTTTAACAGTTTGACCGGTTCTGTTTTGAAGTTTCGTTTGCATGTGTCCTGTTGGTTCACATGCACAGGCAAATCTGTCATTTATTTATGAGGCACGGTGGTGCACAGTAGCATAAATAGTGGCCATCTAGCAGTGGTCAGTTACCACACGAGCCAGCTAACAGTTGTCTTATTCAATGCTCTTTTTCTTCTCTTTCATTGCTTACTTTTTATGCAAACATTCACGATAGAACTTAAGGTCACAGACGACCGGCACCAGATATGTTTCAAGTGTGCAAGCCAGAGAACTCTATTTCTCCAATACAGAGATTCAGATGCAGATACTTTAAAATGGGAGGGATTATATTTCACTTGAATACGCGATAGGTGTGACATAACTTTCGAAATACAGATTACATGTGAAGGGTGAGTCTGTGTAAGCTCTCAGTCGTACCGGAGTGGTCCATCGATGAAAAGGTTTCTTCATCCGTCATCTGTACTTCTTTGAAGGTGTCGGACGTTTTGCTTCTTATCCAAGAAACTTTGTCAGCATACTAAAGTCTTACTGGTAGTTTAGGCCCTATATATATTTCCCTACTGTCCAGACATGGCAGTGCCGGACTCTGCTATGATAGGACCCTGCTCTCAGGTTGGGGGGAGCAGAGGACTACTCCCTGCAGCTGCACTGATAGTTCCTATTGTTCTGACTAACGACTGGCCTGATTGCCCCACTTCGACCGGTATCACCTCATCAGTATTACTAATCCTATGTTGCCTAAGCAGGCTATTGTATGAACGATCCAAGTTGAACCTCACCCCACCAAACCGGTTTAATGAAGGCCACAAAACTTTTTTTCCCGCGATTATTCACAGTGGCAGCAATTTTAAGTGGTATGCTCAGTCACTTCCATCTTGTCTTGATAACTGATCAATTATTGAATACAATCAGAAAATTTAAAATAGTGGATTGGTCGCACAACGGTGATGTCCACTTGTGATGTGTGAGTGCAACTGATTTTATTCGTGGTGAAATGTACCGGTGTAGTGGTGTCAAGATTTTATTACTAAATAGCGGTAGTTGTAGGGATACATATGCCATATAAACATAGTCTTGAAATACACACCTTCATAATAATAATAATAATAATAATAATAATAATAATCAAAGTCAAAGTCAGCTTTATTGTCAAATATGCTAATATGCATGACATACAGCACAGATGAAATTACTACTACTAATAATAATAATAATACATTGAATTTATAATCGCCTTTCAAAACTCTCAAGGACACTTTACAGTGGTAAACCTTTTGTTAAAGAAAGAATACCCCAGAGTAATCACCGAAATGAATCTGACAAAATTAGTACAATTTTTCCAGCCATCCATTATGTGAACTGCTTTATCCTCAAGAGGATCACAGGCGTGCTGGAGTCAATCCCAGTCCTCTTTGGGCAGTAGGAGGGAGGCGCTCCAAACTGGTTGACAGCCAATTGCAGGGCACACAAAAACAGACACTCTTCTTCTTTTCCTTTCGGCATTTCCCTTCAGAGGTCATCACAGCAAATCAGTGTCTTCCATTTTTAAGAGGTTTGATTCACATGGCGACAGGCTTGAATTAGGAGAGAGGTGGAGTCACTTGCATTGTGTTTGGTTAGCTCCACAAAAAAATTGAACTGTAAGGTGTACCTTTGAGAAAACTTCATGTTACCGTGTAGCTTTTGTACTCAGAGTAGAAGCATTTTTTTCATTGAACACAATTAAATTCTGCACTTACAGTATTTTGAACTATTGACAGACTTTGCTGACATTTTCTTACAATCTTTTCTGATCTTATCTAAACCTTTATTTGGGTTTTCCATTCATTGTTCAATCTGATGTTACACAGATACTTTCTGAGCCCAAAAGACGTGATTGTCAGTCGAACTCCTTATGTATTCTTTTATACTTTCAAGATCCTTATGTGGTTTATAGTAGCAGCTTCTACGGTCGCACGAGCAAAAGGTAGCCTGTAATTTTTGCCTGTTGTGGCATACAGCCACAGTTAACCTCACTCTGACCACAGCAAAGTCCCAAGCACTGCGGTCGTCCCCATTTATTTCAGTGAACGGTATCACAGTGTTCTACATACCGTGTCATCTGATTTTCCAAGCACTGTGTGACCAATGCAAAATTTCAGTCAGCCGATGTGTCTGAAATGTTCATTTGTCTGTACTACTGTACACAATCCAAAGCCATAAATACGTGTGCGTGAGGACCTTCAAAGATGTAAGCCTTCAAATAAAACATAAAAAGCTCTTGATGGGTCGTGAAGTTAGACTTGGTGTTTATAATTTCATACTTACGCTGCTGTATTTCAATGCTTGGGACAGCTTTTAATTACATTTATGAAGTCAGTCTATGATCTTAGTGATACTCCACTGATAAAAACACAATATGTTTCTTATTGTTATTGTCACACTTGAAGCCTTCAAGCGTTTTTTCCTTTATTTCAGTGTGCACTAAAAAGGGAAAAGTAGTTAGCGCCACCATTACAATACCATCTATGGTAATGAACAAAGTAATTCGTCTCTGGTAAAAAAATGATATTTCATGTGTGTGACCTATGACATTTTTCTTTGATGTTTTATCTGAACTTTGAATACCATGGGAAATGTTCTTTTTTCCCCATCAGTTTGCACCCTTCCACAGCAGTCACCTTGCTCATTGCTGTGAGTTGACACACACACACACACACACACACACACACACACACACACACACACACACACACACACACACACACACACACACACACACGCACACGCACACAAAGGAACACCTTTTTTAACAGTTTGACCGGTTCTGTTTTGAAGTTTCGTTTGCATGTGTCCTGTTGGTTCACATGCACAGGCAAATCTGTCATTTATTTATGAGGCACGGTGGTGCACAGTAGCATAAATAGTGGCCATCTAGCAGTGGTCAGTTACCACACGAGCCAGCTAACAGTTGTCTTATTCAATGCTCTTTTTCTTCTCTTTCATTGCTTACTTTTTATGCAAACATTCACGATAGAACTTAAGGTCACAGACGACCGGCACCAGATATGTTTCAAGTGTGCAAGCCAGAGAACTCTATTTCTCCAATACAGAGATTCAGATGCAGATACTTTAAAATGGGAGGGATTATATTTCACTTGAATACGCGATAGGTGTGACATAACTTTCGAAATACAGATTACATGTGAAGGGTGAGTCTGTGTAAGCTCTCAGTCGTACCGGAGTGGTCCATCGATGAAAAGGTTTCTTCATCCGTCATCTGTACTTCTTTGAAGGTGTCGGACGTTTTGCTTCTTATCCAAGAAACTTTGTCAGCATACTAAAGTCTTACTGGTAGTTTAGGCCCTATATATATTTCCCTACTGTCCAGACATGGCAGTGCCGGACTCTGCTATGATAGGACCCTGCTCTCAGGTTGGGGGGAGCAGAGGACTACTCCCTGCAGCTGCACTGATAGTTCCTATTGTTCTGACTAACGACTGGCCTGATTGCCCCACTTCGACCGGTATCACCTCATCAGTATTACTAATCCTATGTTGCCTAAGCAGGCTATTGTATGAACGATCCAAGTTGAACCTCACCCCACCAAACCGGTTTAATGAAGGATTTAGTTGTTTTATGAAAATCACTTCTTTGACTCCCCTTTCAAACCATCTATGTTCTTTCACGAATATTTTAACCTCATTGTCGTCAAATGAGTGGTTGCTAGCTTTTAGGTGCATATGTACTGCCGATTGAGGCCAACTAGTATTATCCGTGCGATGTTGATAAAGTCTTTTTTTTTGAGAATTTGTTGAGTCTCCCCAATGTACTGCTCTTTACAATTTTCATTCTTACAATGTATGGAATAAACTACATTACTTTGTTTTTCATTTGGCAGCCTATCTTTTGGATGCACTAATTTTTGCCTTAAAGTGTTTATCGGTTTGAAATAAGTAGGAATTTTGTTTTGCCAAAGGACTCTTTGTAGTTTTTCAGAAACTCATGCAACGTAAGGTACTGGTACTCCTCTCCTTTTTGTATCTTCAGAATTTTTGGTTTCATTCCCTATTCTTTCTTTCTGACATTTGTTAAATGACCACTGAGGGTACCCACAGTTTGTGTTGTAAAGGGTGGTTAGAAGAAAGAAAGACTAGTTTGCTGACGAAGTTTCTTGGATCAGAAGTGGAACGTCCGACACCTTCAAAGAAGTACAGATGACGGCTGAAGAAACCTTTTCATCGATGTGAAGGGTGAGATGAAAAAGCAGAATAATGATAGTTTATGGGGTAATAGTGATTGAAGGCTGGACATAAAATCATTGAATGTCGTATAGGTCGATTGCCAACCCATCTGACAATTTGTTTACCTCCTATGCCGACTCGGCTTCGTCACAAAAATGGGTGTAAATAAATAACTGATAATAATAATAATAATAATAATACATTTACATCTAAGCGCCTTTCCAAACTCTCAAGGACACTTTACAGCCATGGGATTTTTTTTGTGCGGGTGAGCAGCGGCTGCCATTTGCGCCAGCGTTCACTCTACCCGGAAATAATAATAATAATAACAATAATAATAGTAATAATAATACATTTCATTTATAGATACACAGATAAATTCTTCTCCAGAGCACACTTTGATATTGAGTGAGCTCTTCACATTTGAAGATGTGCAAACAGTAACGAGTAATTTCAAATGGTGGTGTAGTTTGTGGTGACTCACTGGGAGTCTCTGCTAAGAAAGCATAAAACGACATTAAAACAACACAGAAATGCAATTAAAATCTTCTTCTTCTTTCCCTTTCGGCTTTTCCCTTCAGGGTTCGCCACAGCGAATCAGTGTCCTCCATCTAACCCGGTTTTGTGCATCCTCTTCTCTCACACCAGCAACCTTCATGTCCTCTTTGACATCCATAAACTTCCTCTTCGGTCATCCTCTCGGTCTCCTGCCTGGCAGTTCAAGGCTCAGCATCCTTCTCTCGATATAGTCACTCTCTCTTCTCTGGACATGTCCAAACCATCTCAGTCTGGCCTCTCTGACTTTCTCTCCAAAGCCTCTAATATGAGTTGTCCCTCTAATGTACTCATTCCTGATCCTATCCAACCTGGTCACTCCCAAAGAAAACGTCAACATCTTCAGCTCTGCTACCTCCAGCTCTGCTTCCTGTCTTTTCTTCAGTGGCACCGTCTCCAGTCCAAACATCATGGCTGGTCTCACCACCGTTTTATACACTTTTCCTTTCATCCTAGCTGAAACCCTTCTATAACACATCCCACCTGACATTTTTCTCCAGCCGCTCCAGCCTGCCTGGACACGCTTCTTCACCTCTTTTCCACACTCTCCATTGCTCTGGACAGTTGACCCCAAGTACTTAAAATCATCCACCTTCTTTATCTCCCTGTAGCATCACTCTTGGAGCACTTGGATCCTTCTCATTCACACACATATATTCCGAATTGCTGCAACTGATCTTCATTCCTCTCCTTTCCAGGACATATCTCCACATCTCTAGTTTCTCCGCCACCTGTTCCCTGTTCTCGCTATAGATCACAATGTCATCTGCAAACATCATGGTCCAAGGAGATTCTTGTCTAACATTGTCTGTCAGCCTGCCCATCACCATAGCGAATAAGAAGGGGCTCAGTGCTGACCCCTGGTGGAGTCCCACCTCCACCTTGAATTCCTCCGTCACACCGACAGCACAACTCACAACTGTCTTAAAGTCATGATACAGGAAAGCAATTAAAATAGTTAACAGTAATTATAAAAAATACTGATAAAATTAATTTGTAATTTTGAATAACTATGGATACAAATTATATAGAGGCTGCATTTTAGCATTGGAAAAAGGACAATTTTGGTTTTAGCGCATTTACCTGAATCACTGTTTTCAGACCCTTCTAGGGGGCTTGAATGCATTCTTTGACCTGTCGTTCAGTCCAAAAGCATTCCGATTTCTAACACTTCCCCTCGCAGAAAAAATAAAAACAAAACACCAAATTCAAACTGACTCAATTGAAAGGTCTAGACTCGAGGGTATAGGGGGGGGGGGGGGGGTGAGATGGTGGTGAGGGGTTCTAATGCTGATGAAGTTAGGGAAGTTTTGTTCGAAAGTGCCTCCACAAATCATGTTTGATGTTTTCTTACTTATACATTGTCCAAAAATGGCAAGTGCCCAAATGTTGGAATGAAAAACATATATTACTTTTAAGAAGGTCCTTTCTCAAGACTTACATGGACCTATCCCACTATAAGACCACATCTTCATCAGTTTAATTATTCGACATGCATAAAACTGGATCCAAGTTGCTACCACCTGGTATTTATTATCTAGTTGAAGCTGCACAAATAAATGTGACTGGTCCGAAAACTTTACCAGTCTGTATTCCCGCAGTGCTTCTCACCTTGCTCATTGATATTGCTCCCGTGCACCTCCAGTGCTGCAGCTAATATCCTGCTCACACCATCAGCTTTGGAGGTTGCACCCGTTCAATTTTCCAGCTTCCCCCTTGGCTGGGTTTGACTGCAACATTCTTCCTACTCCAATGTTTCCCACATATTCTTAATATCCCAAAAGATCATCAAAACTATACACATGACTATTTTTATGTCATAAGTTATAATAGTTACAGTATTCATTGCTGCTCAACAAAAGTAAGATGAGTTGCAGCACAAATTGTGAAATAATGTAAAAGCGAAAAAGAAAGAAAAAGTCTGTTTCCAGTATGGTCTCCCTTCCTCACGCAAGACACTTTCTTTGAAGGGGTACATTGTTAGATTGAGTGGAATGTTTGCCTGTCACCTCGTGTGCTTTAAATGGTAGCAAGAAATAAAGAGGAAGTACGGAAGAAAGAGGGCTCTTTTCATCCACACACAACCTTATTTCTGATATTAAAAACACGTTGTGTCAGCATTAGAGAACCGATAAATAAATCTTGGATGGAACTTGAGACGGCTCTTGTCAGTGCAAACTTCAATGGGCCACATACGGCCTTGTTCCTTTCCTGGCACATCGTGATAATGTTTTAAGTCGGTCCAGACACAGTCTGTCGTCTTTTGCTTTTGTCCTCCTGCATCTCTGTTCTTTTTTTTCTTCGTCATTCACTTCTGTCTAGAGTTAGTATATGAAACAGCGAAATAAATTCAAAACAGAAGTTTTGAGCTGTATTTTCCAATAATCATTAAAAGCCCCGCACTGTTAGTTTTTAACAGATCAAAGCAAAATGAAGAACATTTGTTCATGCTTAAAACAACATCACTGTTCAACTTTTCATGAAGCAACTGCAGTTTCACCCACTCCAACACACTCGGACTGTCTTCCCAATGGTGCACAGTCAGGGCCTCCAAGGCCTTGTGGCCCACACAATATCAGAAACACTGACCATCATTTAAAACTTTGATTAGATTATATTCATTTATTTCTAACAGTCTATTATGTTCATTCATTCACCTCTTTACTTGTTTCTTTTTAACCAAACGCCATATTTTCAATTCCCGAATAAATTAGTGAATGAGTGAACAAAATGATCACTCATTCACTAATTTATTCGGGAATTGAAAATATGACGTAGAGCGCCTTTCCGGAATTAGTTCGGTTTTGTGTTTTCTTGCTTGGATGCCGATAAAGTGCTGGCTAGGCCTCCGACAATGTGTTTCCCTCCCACAAGGGGCAGCATTTCCCTTTTTTTCCCATGTTAGCGCTTTGTTCCAGTTTCAGCTATATACTCAAAGCCCATATGTACAGTATGTATTGCATTGTATTTTGGACAGTCACATTCATTTCAAGCTCATATAACTCCAGATGCATATCATTTAGGAAATAAGTTTTTTTTTCTGATGTAAGAAGATAGTCTAAGATTTCTAACACTGTATTGAATGTTTCTGTAGTCCTAAAACACAAAGTCCTGGGATTCGATTGACAATGACAAAAACCCTGGCACTGGAGTGGACATATTTTGGCACATCTAGCAGTGAATTAGTTAAAAGTTATGAGATAAATATTGATTTTGAACTGCTATGTTGCAATAGAGTTTTGGAGTTGTATGTGATGTTGGAAGGTGTGTTGGGATTTAAAACAGGCAGAATATGGCTCTCCGGGAACCGGAGTTTCCTTTCCCTGATACCGTATATAGTGTGTTATTATATCTTGTTTTACATAGTGATGGCAATATTACTAAGTACATTTGAGTCCGCGCTGAAGGCCCATTTTGCAAATGCACTGCCCACCGCCTTATTTTCAAACTTGAGAAATCAAATTGGGAGAGGAAAAAAGTAAAAAGTCCAGCATTACCCAAGTTTGAATAGCTCAAATGGTGTAGAAAGGTTGAGTTTGCCAATGCTCCGGTCAAGGAAAATTGAAATAATAATAAACAGAAGTTAGTTTGGAATCATCATTTGAAATATATGTCAATGACAAATTACATTTTGGACGTCAACCAAACTGAAGTTGGACCAACATGCTGAGTTAGCTTTTGCAGATCAACTAATTGTCTGCCGACTACTGCCAATGCAGGAATACTGTAAATCCCTGCTAATGACTTTCCCACTCTTCACACATCTTGTCTCCCTGCTCCTGTCACTGCTGCGCTGTATCTTTTTATTCCTGATTCCCATGGCCCCACTTTCACTGTCTTCCAAGCACAGTGCCAAGACCCATTAGTTTTGACCAAATGGCTTCCGCAAGAAGCCTTAATTGAGGTAATTCGGTGGCAGAGGGAATCGTGGTCTGTAAAAGCCAGGAACATGTGTCACTGCTTTAGTGAGCCGACTGCAAAGTATGCAGCACCTGGGGGGGATGGAAATAATGAAAATGAGACCCCCCACATCTGCCACCACCAATACTAACACATTCTCATCATCTTTTCCTTCACACGTTCACACATACCTACAACCATACGTAGTACATCCACGCCCCAAACAAACCTTATTCCTACCTCCCTCTTTCCCAAGCTATGCTGGCACTAGCTCTATTTGCTTATGTGAAAATACACTATTTGTGTCCTTTCACTTTTCGTTTTTCTGGACTTGCTGCTCAGTTTCAGGATGACAAATCCAGCTGCCCGTATTTGCTCCCATGGTGTGAGTTTGATGGTGTGCCGTAGCCTCTGGCCCCTCACTTTGTGTTTATGTACTCCTTGCACCTGCCCTCATTTGACAAATAACAGCACCCCACACATTCAATTCTCTCGGTCACACAGAAAAACGTACATGTGTGGTTGTAATACACACACTAATGCATTGCACACGTCTACCAAACGAAATACCACAGTTCACGGCAACAAACCCATGTCTTTTTTTTTTCTTCATGGGTACCCCACTTTTTATAGTCTTAACAGCTGGACAAAACATTATGAACAGTTCCCCCCAGTGCAACTACTACCGCCCCAGCAGGTGCACTCTGCCCTTTGGGGCATCGACATGCGGTCGTAGGCATGGAGGCATATTAATACAGTACCTCTCTATTTCTCGATTGCTGTGATATTGATGCGTTTCAAACATCAATTACTGTCAATGAATGCAACTCGAATATGTCACGAAATGCCTTATCAAGTCAAACCTCCCTTAATGATTTATGATTTCGAATAATTTTGAATGGTTGCACTCTCCATCAATTATCTCAGCATGTAATGACATGCGTGTCATGGCTATTTTTTTAAATACGATTTAAAACAAAGGTCACGATAGGCAGAAACAAAACTGATCTTGTCTGCTGACTTTTAAACACTTGTATTTTATCGTGTTATATAACTATGTTGCTTTTTGATTCCTCAGTCACTTTATAACGTCCATTCTTTTTATATTTAAAAGCATGACGGTATTTTCAATGCCTTTCAAGCGTGACGTGACTTGCGACAGACAGGGGAAGCTGTTAAGTTCGGCAAGGAACTACAGTTTTGTTGCACCCCATGCATCAAGTGGAGACGTAATGAGTGTTCTTAACATCCCCATCTTCCACATGGTAATACAGAGGGCCTCTCATACAGTGAAGGAAGAGGTCGTTGTGTAATTTGTTGAGAGGGCAAGGAGGGAAGTCAGCGGTTAGGAATTGAGCAAATTGCCTGTAATTCCTTTAGTTAAATGTTAAATGTGTCTACCTGGGTCGTTCCTTTGGAACTTAGTTCACTTGTTGGTAATTTTTAGTCTAAGCCTGCACAAGTGTACAGCTATTACTTTTGTCAGTCTCACTTATTTGTGATTATTAAACAATCAGCTAATTATTTTTAAAACATACATTATTACATATCGAATGCCAAAACCCATGTGTGCCTGATTCGCACATTTCAGTAAAAGAGTAGGTTATTGCTCACCACGAGCAAGCTAGTTTGATCTTTTAAACATGAAATACATTAGGCATCATAACCGACTTGCAAAAGTAGTGTGAAACAACACCTTCCAAATGTGGTATTTTATGATATTTGTTGACTGGCATTTACTGATTGCATAAGAAAAGAACCCCAAGTTAAAATCCAAAGAATGCTTGAAGAGAATCAAATAAGAGAGGGTTATTTTCATCAGTGAGTCCCTATCAAAAATGAGAATGCAAGAATGACCATTACTCCCTCTGACACTTTTAGCTTCTTGGAAGAATGTGCATGTGATGAATGAATCCTCCTATTTTCCCTCAAATGGTGGCCTGGAACAAAAGTGTTTAAGTTATCTTGAGGGCTCTAGCCATCCAGCTCCTTTTCCTTTGAACATTTGTTTGAAACTCCAGTGCAACATAGAAATAACATTGATCATATTTAATTGTCACTAACTGACAAAATAATATGAGGAGCAGAGATATTGCCAGCAATAGATGAGTTGCGTTACATCGTGCAACATTTTGAGTTTGAGGAATCAAACTCAAAAAGATCAATCATGGTTAATGTCTGCAATTTGCAAGCATTTAATTGGGAAAGTAACAACTGTGCAACAGAGACTTGGAGTGACTATACACGCAAGTCCACAGGTTCACATTGAACTGATGTATTTGTTCATTTCAATAGTAGACTTGATAGTCAATATTCCACATTATCCTGAAATGGAGTTTTATCTATTGTTTTATTTATGAAGGAATGTGAAAATACCTTATTGACCATTTCAATTCATTTTGTAACTGCATTCAATTTTTCTGTTTTATATATTTTTTGTTTTAAATAGGGATATTTTCAACTAATTAATTTGCATTGGTATTGTGAGCATTTCCTTCGGTGTGGTCAAAGAAGATGCATTTAATTACGTTGTTTCTGCCACTACTTGTTGTTGAACCATTCATAACCATATTAAAAGTGCATTATCATTTGTATTCTTCGCTCGGGACCACATGGTGTAGTTGCCCTTGTCAATTTTTCCATCTGGGTAGCTAATAAAACGAAATATGAGGTGATTTTATTTTGAAAAGCAGTGCTTTTCGAGCAACAATTTTTTTGGTGTTTGTCGCTGTGGTTAGTAACTTTTCTTACCATTCTATCCACCTTGTTTCAAAAAGTGAAAAAGCCAATGGCCCTTCTCAGATTTTGTATTTCCTGCACAATGGAAAGTGAGGGAATATCTCCTCTGATAATGATTTGGGACTGCTCATGAGCGGACACTTCAACAACATTTTTTTCTTTTTTCAAAGTGCTTATAATTTCTATTTAATATTCATATTCCCTAACACTCCAGATCCACGTCCCAGATGTATGCAATGAGTATGTTGGGGTTGCCCTCGACCGCCATTCCAGTTTTCCATGTGTACCTTTTTGGAAAAATAATAGCTAACCCTGATGTAATCCATCTATTCCGTGTAGTCCAGCTGGTAACCATATTTCTTAAGATTAATAAAACATAATAACAAAGAATAACTAGGAATAATATGTAGCAAATATATATTCATTATTATTTCTGTTTTGGAACCATGCTGGGTAAACAGACACGAGATATAATATATCAAATTAAATGATGGTTGTTGGTTTGTCATGTTAAAACCTTAGTAGCAGCTGATCTGACTTACCTTTCGTTCTCCGCGCAGAGGTAATAGCTCTGCTTAACAGCGGCGTGACATTCCTGAACTTAAACGGCAGTGTAAACGTGGCTAATGACTGCATTAAATCTGGAACCCATCAAACATATTTCTTTCCTTCAAATGTTCTGCCAGCCCTTTGCAGCAGCATTCTTCATTGTTTGTTTGGGGGACTTTGTGCACAAAGTCTGTACTTCAATGTGTGAAAATAATGTGCAGTCAACATATGGTCGCAAGCACTTACAAGCAAGTTAAACATCATCAGGCCAATAAATGTTTTGATCCCCATCAGTAAAGGCTTGTGTGATGAGGAATAATTTTCACGTCAGTAATGTTTTTTTTTCTTTATCATACTCATATTATTGTTTATCCATTCACCCTCTTTCCAGTCACCAGCCACCTGATGCAAGCCCAGGTCAGACAGGATAGATACTAAGTCACTCCAGAGACTCTGGAGTGACTTAGTTTCTATCTATCTGGAGTCCAGAGTGTTATCGTGGCTTGTCCTTAGGCTCTCTTCCTGGTAGGATGTACTTGGAACACCTCATCGGGAAAGCCTCCAGGAGGCATCCTCATCGGGTTCTTCTCACGACCGAGGTATAGTGGCTCTACTCTGAGCCTTTCCCAAATGGCCGAGCTTCCTACCCTCTCACCTATGCCCCTCTGTCACTGAGCGAGAAACAAGTGTGTTTCTGAAGGCGGTGAATACCATCGTAGATTACTGGAGTCAACTGGTCTACTTTTCTTTAGCCTTTGTTGTTCTACAAGCAGAGCTATGTCACCATTTCGGTCAAATCATCACAAGTGAAATGCTTTGCTGTACCTTTTCTTGTACGAAAACCATCTTGCCGTTTTCACCTAATGTGATTAGTTTTGTGATTTTATTTTCTGTCAGATCTTTTTGCGTGTCTATCAGCTTTGGGACCTAGGTTACATCTTGCCTCGTTCATCCATTGTTCCTTAGAATCTTGGGGCCCTTGTAGCTGGAAAAGATGCATTTGCGTCACTCTTTAGACCACCGGGTCATCACCATCCAGCAGGCCAGGATCTGAATTTTTAGGCCATTGATCTTGTGATCTGAAAGCGATCTTGTGATCAGAAAGCTTGGTCCTGAAAGCCAGCTGTCATTTTTCAAGAATGCTTCCACAGTTTGCCCTCTTGAGACATGATCAGTGAGATTCATGTAGAATGTTGGTGTTGCCTGGGAATGGTCCAGCTTTGGCATAGCTTTATTCAAAATACAGCACATTCTATTCTCAACGTGGCGACAACACTGGTGAGGGAAAACCCAATGGATAAAAATGGAGCTGCTTGGGAAAGCAGAAGTCTTCTCGTGAGTGGTTGATCCCTGTAGGTGATCTTGAACTGATTCGTTACGGCACACCACTGAATGTCCAACGGCTTTTCCATTGGCCAAGTAGACCTCACTCAAATCCAAATCTTGAGATTCGTTCACGCTTTCCTTTTCTTGCTGTCATATAAGGGGGATTGCTGGTTTGGGGAGTGAACAAGCTCCTTAAAATTAATGCTTCTATTTTAATTTTTCATGGAGATCGCAGGGGGATTTTCTACAATATTCTTTAAGTTTTTATGGGTGTTTGTTTGTCTGAGCACAGCTGCTCACAGCAAAGTCTTACATGTGTTTAATATCCGTCATTGGGTCAAAACAATCCGTAAGAAATAATGAAGACCATAAAACAAGAAAAGTTGTCTCAATCTTGCAAATTGTAAATAATGAAAGCAAGCTATAATCTTCAACCTTATGAAAGCTATTTGGAATATCCTCTTATATTTACGATAAAATCAATATAAACTGCTGAATTGACTAATAACAATCGATCTTTACTATATAATGTACACCATCTTTATGTACAATAATGATGATCGCTGAACTTTTATATTTGTATATAATGTAAATACTGTAGAATGCAATTAAGATAAATCTAATTTAGGCCCCTAAACTGTCTGCACCATGACGTTTTGTACATCACAGATTTCTTCAAGGCAAAATAAATCATTTATACAAGTTCACACAGCACATTTAGACCGGTTGGGGTAACTGCCACGCACCCCTGAGAACCCTGCCAATAGTGTAGAGCTACTGTTTTACTGCCAGGACGAAAACCATACTGCCCTTTTGGCCCCTCCTACAGGTGGTGAGCCTTTGAGAAGGGAGACTTCTTTTCTCTGGCTGGGCCCCATCGGCGCAGGCTGGGCTCCCAGGTGCTTGTCGTCTTAGATTCCGACCTTCGGGCCTGGCTCCATAGGGGTGGCATTCCTGTTTTCGGGACTTTGAAATGGTGGTGTCAGAATGCACTAAGCATTTGAACCTGCTTGGCCAAAATGTGCATGAGATTATTACATTTTGATGCATATGTATTTTTTTTTTTTTGCGGACAGAATTAAAAAATAGCTATCGTCTGTTGTACTGTTTATGTATGTGTGAGTGTCAATCACAATGTTTCGCCTGCCTAGCAAAGTGAATTGTGGGTAAGTATTCTATATTGAGCTGTACTTTAGGACTCTGGTTCTAAGTACATGTCAAAGTTCATCTTCTGGGTTCACATCAGTTCTGTTTAAGATCTGGTTGTTCAGAACTTTGCAAAAGAAAGGGGTCAATAACAATTAAATGGCAACCGAGTGTTTAATGAAGCCACTGCAACAGTATTTAAAGATGTCGAATTTAATTCATGTTCACTGCTTTTTCCTTGTTCTTCCCTCCCCCGATCTTTTATTAGGTGTGAAATCTCGAGGCTCGTCACCGACTCTTGAGGGCTCACTCCAAAATCTGGAGCTGAAGTTCTGCAGCCGCGCAACAGTGAAATGCGCCTCTGGAACCGTGGGAGCTGTAAAAGTGTGTGCCAGGACCCCAGGTGTGTGCAGCTGTGCCCTGTTAAAACTTTACTGCCTGTGTAGGAGGGAGAGAGAGAGACCGACTGGATTGCATTGGAGTGTCTTTTACTTTTCCAAACTTCTGCTTTTATGTTCTTCGTTCTGTCTCCTCACCTTTCTTCTTTATGTTGATTCACTTCCGACTGTGTGATTAAGTTCCTGTGTACTCCTGCGGTGTTGTCACTGGGCTTTGGTCATGTCTTTGACACACGGATGTTATAGTCCAACAGGTCAACCTGAACATATGATATCAGGAGTTTAACATTTACTGGAGCTTTTGATATAGACATACAAAGAAATAACATAAGCACAAGCAATTGGTTGTAATCCAATATTCAACATCCATTATATTGTACAGCACATACGTTGTATGATGATGTTAACGTTTATGCGTATCAAAATGTGATGTTTGAAACTCGGTAGGTGACTTTTACATTGTTGCTCTTAACTTTACAATGCTTTGTCAATATGCACTTCACGGGTGTCATGTTTTTTTTTTTCATTGCAATTCTATTCCTGTGACATTTAAAAGTATTTAAGGTCGATGGGTTTGCTTTGTGTTGCATTGCTATTATTCTTAAATTGGATTGCATTGGCCTTTACTAGTCTCGCAGTGGAGACATTTACATTTCATAGCAGCAAAGTTATGAAAGGAAGAGGAGAAAGGAAAGAAGAAATGGAAAAACAAAATACATGAGCTGCTAGGAAGGCAGCCACTCTGGCGGCGCCATATTGAAGTCAAAAGAACAAAAAAAGCTAAATAACAAATAATATTACAACACAAAGACACAGACAGTTATTCAATCGTAAGCACTTTCTGCACCCTCTTTGTTGCATGAAGCTGTTCTAGATGAAAGAGGAGAGGAATAAAGCATCCTTTTCACCCGTGGATCCGGGGCGTCATGGTGGATATGCTCGTCTACTACAAGCTAAATGTTGAAAGCAAACACAAAGCTGTAGCATCCATTGACGAAGATTGTCTCACATCTGTAGTCCCACGTAAATCCGATTCAATTCCAAGCCGCGACAGTTCCACATACGCATCGGCGCTCGGCGCTGACGCTCCTTTCTTCTCATCCTGTGCTCCTCAAGCCAGGCATCCATCCAGCCGCGGACTGTCCAAAAGCACCAACCTTTCCGATGAACTAAATGTTCTGTAAATCGCTTTGTTACGGCTGCAGCTGTTGCATAATTGACATATAGGATTGTGTTGCGAATTTTTAGAGCTCCTATTTTATTTTGGCTTTCAGTGTAAGATACAAAATGCTATATTTAGCAACATTTATAATTTGTCTTGTAATGCTTTTGTTACTGGAGACTGGATGTTGCTTCTGCCCGATAGGCTCAGGGGAAGTCGTAAAGGAGAAACTTGTTCCGCTGATCCAGGGCCCCTCCGACACAAAGGAACTTCATATCAGGCGATGGCTAAACGAGAGTCGCAAACCTGAATCCATTTTGGCTCCCGACCTCCTGGCATTTTCTGTGCAAGTGCCACACGAAGCAGACAATTGCAGGAACTCAGGTAAACACTTTGGCTATTATATGGTGACATAGAAAACTGCACTTTACAGATTACATTGGATCATTCCATTTAACATTCCCGCAACTAATGAACAGCAGATTTAACGGACAGAAATGAGTGTCCAGTCTATAGTCTCCTCCAAACTGCGCTTTGTACATTAGCAGTGAAAGTATCTTAATGCCAGATTGGCCTCCGTTGTTGACTGGTGTTGTGGCTCGTAGGGTAATGAAAACACTCAAATTGGGAACATCCATTGTGCTAGAAAATGTTGTTTTTATTTAACCTTTATCCAAAATGCGTTTTTTGTCCTCAGCATTGTCTCATTTCACATTGATTCATAAAATCAACATTTTTTATTAAAGTAAGGGTGTCAAACTCATTTCTGTCATCGGGGCACGTTATTGTTACCGTTTGCCTTGGGGGGGCATTGTGGATTTTGGGAAATGATGTGGTGAACAAGATCTGGCCACCGGCCTTAACTTTGATAACTAGGAAAAACATTGGAATCTTATTTATTTATTAATTAATTAATTTATTTATTTATAAGCAGACTCCTTTTCAATGGAGGAGTTTGTATCCTTTCTCCATTCTTCAAATTGAAATCTCAAGAAGCATTTGTACGTATAGTGTTTGTTTGTTTTAGTTCTTATATTTTCACTTATTTCTCTGTTGCATTTATTTAGAACCACACATAAATAAATAAAAATACCCCCCTCCATATGCACAGAACCACTGTCAGAAATATTTCATCTGTTAATACAGTTAAAGTTGAGAGTATGCAATTATTGGAAAGTAAATTTGGCTTGACTGCCACATTTTACTCCACGCATGTGTCCTATCAAACATCTGAGAGATGTGTTTGAAAACTGCGTTGCTGTGTTCAAGTTCTCATTTGTCCTAACGTTTGTATGAAACGGACATATTTTGAGTATGTGATTATAGGCCTGTGTTTTGTATTGAGGGCAGGCTTACATCAAAGCTTTTAGTCCACCTATTCAATGTCCCGGCCGTCATCCAAAGGGTGACGGGAAGCCTGTGAGAGCAGTGTTAATGGAATGATGAATGCAACGTTTCAGTCTGGCTGAGATGAAAGCAGGAGTTGCACTCGTCTTAATGAGCTACCGCCTTTGCACCAATAGGACTGAATCATGGGCCGTTATTTTGTAATCAGGACATTCCAGAATTTTTGCTCCTCTGGCCTTAGCATCAAGCATGTTTGATTGAGTGCAGGACTGGTGAAGTAGAGTTAAACACAAAAACATCATTAAAGTAACTAATATTCGTCTGTATGAGCCAAGTTGTCACAAACGACAAAATTAAATCCGAAACTATACGTCTTGCTTGTGCCAAATGTTTTCCGTCCTTGGGTAAGTTCTTCATTCACTTGTTGAGAAAATGTAGACACGTATTGACAGAACTGGTTCCTTGAAAATGTGTCTGCTCACCATGGTCTGTGCATCTGACAGTTCCTCTTCAAAAAGAATATTTTCCTCCTGGGGCACTTTTTTCCCATGCTCAATGGACTTATGAAGGAAAACTGTGGGATAACATCAAAATGGCTGTGATGATGGTGCTGTGCAGGATCATGGAAGATTCCTGACCGAAGTGCAGGGGTGACAGAGAAGGCTGGAAACGTGTTTCACTCCAGCAAGATTGAGAAGGTTTATTGTGGAAATTGGAATTACAAATTATCTTGTATGACAAAAGTGCTGTAACTTTTCTGAAACACCTCACTCACCTTTATTATCTTTCACATTTAGAATATGGACCGTTATTTATCCATATTTTCTATTTTTTTAGTCATCTTGAAACTAAAAACACATTTGCTTGCACTCACGTAACAAAATGAGTGTTGGGTAATGTGTTGTGCCGTGTTTTGTAAAGCTTTTCTGATCGCCGTCAGAGAAAAGTCACACGTACAATTCATGAAATAATGCAGATAAACCCCACATTTGACATCAGAGAAGTACCGCGCTCAGCTGGATATTGCACATTTACGTCATCATTTATTTGGGATTTTTGAAATCTTTGATCACATCATTCGCTCAAACCCCCGGTGATACTCTGGTGACTTATTATTTTGGTGCATGGACTTTTGCAGTCCTCTTTGGCTTGATCTTGGCCTGTCACTGCTGATTGATGAGGGAGACTTTGGGGCCTTGGACAGGCCTAATGTTGGGGACCAGAGGGAGCACAGGGCCAGAGGGCGTGTGAGGAGCTTGGCTTTATGCTCGACTTCAGGGCGAGCAGCGGCCTGCAGGTGTTTCCCGCCACCCTGCACCACAGTGACTCGCAACAGTGGAGGAGGGACTGTTGGGTCGGGTGTGCTTTATGATCATAGCGAAGACAAAACGAGCGAATGAGTGAGGGATAGCATGTGTTTTCCCTAAGCACGGCAGCAGCTGCAAGACAGTGATTTATGCTTTTCTTAGAACTCTCAGCGTTCTGAAAATGTTACATTTAATCAAGCATACTCAGAGTAGAGCAAATGTTTAAGATCTTCCCTATAAAAGACTCCAGTTTTGATCTCTTTACCAAACCGCAGCGGCAATGAAAATAAGGGTATACACCAACAATGCGATCTTTAATATAAATTTATGTCTTGACATTTTCATTAAATGCATCTTTGGATGTGGTCTGACTTTTTTTTAAACAATATACAGAACGTATGTTTTCTAATAGATTTAGAACAGTTTTCTATTCAGTCTATCATGCTCAAATTAGTCATTCACAAATTAGGATAATCTTCACCAGAATGTAGGTTTTTTTTTTTTCTTGTAAGATGGAGCAGCATTAAATAACTGATCACTGTGGATCACCGACTGTCTCAGAAAGGCGAAAAGTACTTGAATGTTTTAACTGAGTTTACCTGTTCACAGCAGTAAAACAGAGGTGGCATCTTGCAGTACGGAAGCTTTTAGACCACAGCCTCATGAGAGCAGATGGGACAAAGAAGGGCCACCTGCCTTTGATCTGAATATTTCGGCAACAGACACGCTCCAGCAAGTGTTGCCCCTGCATGCCTTGAATCACACACCCTCTCTTTTCTGGAACCGGAGACTTTGAATGAGTTGCACCGAAGATGAGGTGTGAATTTTGGGATATCCCTTGGTACTCTCCTCCATTACAATATTTCAAAGACCTGCTGTACTTTCATATGTCCATCTATCATACTCCCTTTCACTCCTGTGCGTGTGTTCATGCGCTCCGTCGAGTGGTAAATCAACAGGCTGGCTTTGTTTCAGGCAGCAGCATGATGGTTTTAAGCTGCTGGCTTGAACGTTGGCTGTCTGATAAATCCAGAGGAGACAAACTTAAACTAAAAATACATTTCATGCTTCATTATGAGAAAAAAGTCTTGTGAGATACTCAATGAAAAATTAGACCGAACACACTTTGTTCACAAGTCGTTTAGCAACAAGTGCAGGTGTCCCAAGTGCTACCACTGCTCCTTTCCTAGAGATGCTTTCACACTATTTTGCTTTTTTTGGGATCTCAATTGAATTCAGTTTCATTTTTGCGGTGATCAAGAAAAAAAAACCATGGGACCAAACCAACCATGGGAGACAAAATTCTCTTTGACCTCTATGCCAGATGTCATTTAAAAGAAGCAACAAACCACCCATGACCTGGCCAATATCATGCCCACAGTGACGAATGCTGGTAGTTAAATCATGCTAAGTAGATTTTTTTTTCTGTGGCAGCCAGGAATTTTTATTTGTGATGCTGTTTTGCCAATCAGCCACTCGTACCACACCTGTGGTACAAATTTTCTACGGCCCTGTGGGCTCAGCCAGCGATGTGTCCCAATGTCTAACTTAAATAAAGTGTGATGACTTATGTCTTTTGCGTTGATGGAAGAGGGAGAACCTATCTGTCCGTACTAATATGAATGTGTGTCACTGTAATACGCTTCTGTTCGGTGGAGAGACACGGGCTTTCTCCCCCAATGAGTTATGAGCGACTCCAGTCTCCCACTGGTGCCATATTGAAGTATTTTCCGAAGCAGGGGTAAAACTAATGACATTGTTTTTAAATATTCAGAACAATCAGTGTCACGGGTGTGACGAGTGAGCGTTTTGTCATTCCCTCAACGGTTGTAAGCTCTACATTGTGCAACAAAAATGCTCATACACAGTTTTGCTTTGATTGAGGCACATAATGTAAATTCTGACTTGAACCTTCGAGAGCTGGGAAGGAGCTGAGAGAAAAGTCAAGATGGAGTAAAATATGATTGTAGGAATGGAGAGAAAGATGATAAATTGCTCCAGAGCACCTTTGCAAGTTTCCGCACTGTGGCACTATTGAAGGCTTTCTGAATCTGATTACATTTAGACTGGCGTGACGGGTGATCTTTCAAGTGGACAATGATACCAAGCACAGAACCAATATATTAAAGGAGTCACTTGAGGACCATTTTGCTGACACAGCGACCGAAACTACCCACCCAACCAAACCTTGCTTCAGAGTTGCCAGGAAAGATTAATGATTACAGCAGCTACAAGACAAAGATCGGCGTGCCAGTCTTGGCATCATATTATGAAAGATGAAATTTAATTATTGCTAAATGTGCATCAACAATGGATTGAGGAGATGTAGTCTGGAGAATATCATAATGAAAAGGGATATGTTTAGGCACTCTTGTTAGTGCTATAAAAAAGTGAAGCCCTGTCAATACCATCTGAATGCTCTGTATACCTCGGTTGTCTTTTTCATCTGCATGACTGTTCGCCTCATCATATTCAACAATACAAATGTGGGAAGCAGAGCTGGTAATGGGGTGATTAGACCCGAGGGAACTCACTCAGAGCTGGCTATTGAGGTCACTCACAGCCCATTACCAGAGCTGCTCATCTGTGAAGCGATCTCAGGCCAGTCTCACAGTGCTTAAAGTTTGACTGGCTCATGAGGCTGAGACACAGTGGGCAGAGATTTGAGATAATGTCTGAAACACTATGAGCTGACAGTGATGACTGGGGTTGGATTGGCGTGTGGCTGGCGCTACGCCTCTGTCTCAGGCGAACCGCCTCTCTCTCTTGATATCACTTCCCCCATATGTTTATTTGGCACTGGCCAAATCACAACGACGCTTGGACTATAGATCAGACATGACAGTAGGGATTGTGAATCGGAAGCAACTGACACTTTTCCAGATTCTCATTGAAATTATAAGAAACGGAGCTGGCCATGAGCTCGCCATTTTGTGCCTCTTTTTTTTTCAGGTGAGAGATGTTCCCCCAATGTTGCCTCAAAATGGCACATATAATTCTTTAATCGATTGCAAACATGTATGCTTTCCTCTTCAGAACTATAGTGTATTTGAATCATATTCATAACTGGATGTGTAACAAGAAAGCATATTATTCAAATCTGAAGCCATTGTTTGGATTCACAAGCAATGCAAGACGTCTTGGCGTGAAGTCATTTTTATTGGTGTTTTGCATTTGAATAAAAAGTGACATCGGTTGTCCTTTAATACACAATATGGAATGTACGGTCATTTTCAAAATCATCACGCTTCAGCAGACAAAACAAGAAACATTGTTGCAAAAAACGATTGCATTCATATACAGTACAGTGGGCATGTACATAACACAACAGGGAATCAGAATCAGAATACCTTTATTCGTCCCACAATAGGGAAATTTGCAGTCCACAGCAGCAATTGAAATGGGGTTGGGGTGGGGTGAAAGGATAGAAAACAAGATATTCTAAGCATAACAAAATAAAAATGTCAACTGTATACTGTGCAAATGTAAATGTGCAAAACCGTTCCATAAGAAAAAAAAATGTACATAGTGCAGAATCAAGAAATGCATTTTGATATATTGCAACAACCCATATTTACAAGTGTCCAGTTTTGTTTTTTTTTTTTCTTTTTTTTTTCACATGTGATCATTGAGAATTGTGAAGCCTGACAGCAGTTGGTAGGAACGAGCGGCGGTACCTCTCCTTCTTGCAGCGCGGGTGTAATAGTCTCTGGCTAAAGGAGCTACCCAGTGCTGTCAGGGTGGGCAGGGGGGGTGGGAGGGGCTGTCCGTCATAGCTTTTAGTTTAGCTAGCGTCCGTCTGTTGCCCACCTCCTCCAGAGAGTCCAGCGAGCAGCCCAGGACAGAACTGGCCCGCTTGACAAAGGGCTCCAGTCTTTTTCTGTCCCGGGTGGTGATGCTGCCTGACCAGCAGACAATGCCATAGTGGATGGCTGAAGCCACCACAGAGTCAGAGAAAGTCTTTAGGAGTGACCCCTGAACTCCAAAAGACCTCAGTTTCCTGAGTAGGAAGAGGCGACTCTGTCCCTTTTTGATTAGGGCATCCGTGTTTGTTGTCCAGTCCAGTTTATTGTTGAGAGTAACACCCAGGTACTTGTAGGAGGTCACCCTCTCAATGTCCGAACCCTGGATGTTCAATGGTGCAGGTGAGGATTGTTTCCTGCAGAAGTCCACCACCAGCTCCTTGGTTTTCCCGGTGTTGATCTGGAGGTGATTCTGCTGGCACCAGTCCACAAAGTCCTTTGTCAGTCCCCTGTACTCCCTATCGTCTCCCTCTGTAACGAGGCCGACAATAGCTGAGTCGTCAGAGAACTTCTGAAGGTGGCAGGTTGGGGTGTTGTAATTGAAGTCCGAGGTGTAGAGGGTGAAACTGCAGCGCTTACATCTTACTGTATTATGTATGCAATTTAAAAAAGTCATCAATCTTCTTCTGCTTCCCATTTTTACCTTTTAACACAAAGCCATAGTGGCTAATCTGTACATGGAAGAGATGGAGAAACAGGCCCTCACATTCTTCCCGGGGACAAAACCTAGACACTGGTTTAGATATGTGGCCGATACTTTTGTCATAATTAAAAAACAAGAAATTCAATCCTTCACAGATCACCTCAACTCTGTAGACATCAACATTAAATTTACTCGAGAGGACATTAAAGAGAACCAACTAGCCTTCTTGGATTCTAAAGTCACTATAAAAGAGGACAGAGCGCTAAAAACAGAAGTCTTTAGGAAGGCTACGCACACTGACCAATGCTTACTTTTTTATTCTAACTACCCTTTACAACACAAACTAGGAGTTATCAGAACCCTCCAGCATAGGGCTAAACTAATACCAACTAGCATTGAAGGTAGAGAAAAGGAGTCAAAACATATCAGGCGAGCACTCACTAACTGTGGGTACCCGCAGTGGTCATTCAGCAAATGTCAGAAAGAAAGAATAGGGAATGAAATCAATAATTCTCAAGATACAAAAAGGAGAGGAGTAGCAGTACCTTACATTGCAGGAGTTTCTGAAAAATTACAAAGAGTCCTTTGGCAACATAAAATTCCTACTTATTTCAAACCGATAAACACATTAAGGAAAAAATTAGTGCATCCAAAAGATAGGCTGCCAAATGAAAAACAAAGTAGTGTAGTTTA
The DNA here is from genome assembly GCF_051943395.1 of Hippocampus bargibanti. Taxonomy (NCBI): domain Eukaryota; kingdom Metazoa; phylum Chordata; class Actinopteri; order Syngnathiformes; family Syngnathidae; genus Hippocampus; species Hippocampus bargibanti. The sequence continues at coordinate 1,167,685 of NC_142739.1, read as the reverse complement.
TTCCATACATTGTAAGAATGAAAATTGTAAAGAGCAGTACATTGGGGAGACTCAACAAATTCTCAAAAAAAACTTTATCAACATCGCAGGGATAATACAAGTGGGCCTAAATTGGCAGTACATTTGCACCTAAAAGCTAGCAACCACTCATTTGACGACAATGAGGTTAAAATCTTAGCGAAAGAACATAGATGGTTTGAAAGGGGGGTAAAAGAAACGATTCTCATAAAACAACTAAATCCTTCATTAAACCGGTCTGGTGGGGTGAGGTTCAACTTGGATCGTTCATACAATAGCCTGCTTAGGCAAAACAGGTTAGGCAACATTCGTTATGCTGACGAGGTGATACCGGTGGGAGTGGGGGAAATAGGCCAGTCGTTAGTCAGGAATGTAGGAACAATCAGTAGGGCCACAGGGAGGGGTCCTCTGCTCCCCCCAACCTGAGAGTAGGGACCTATCATAGCTGTGTCCGGCGCCGCCATGTCTGGATATTAGGGATATATAAATAGGGCCGATACGACCAGTCAGACTTTAGTTCGCTGACGAAGCCTCTTGGATAGGAGGCGAAACGTCCGAAACCTTCAAATTTGTACAGATGACGGCTGAAGAAACCTTCTCATCGATGGACCACTCCTATACGACTGAGAGCTTACACAGACCTTTTACCACAAACACTTCAATCTCGTCTGCTACACACAAGCTAGCGTCTGAAAATGAAAATGGCTCTGCTACGCGGGAGCTGGTCACGTAACCAACTCACGTGACCAAGTCACGTGACCAAGTCGACCAATGGCGCGACCGATGGCGTGTATATAGCAAAATGGCCGGCGGGAGATGAAAAAGAGCACCGTAGTAACCGGATTATCGTAAAAACCACGAATTGTACTAAACGGAACTAATTATACATAAAAAGAATAGAAATGTGCACGGGAAATGAAAATAGTGTCGTAATAAGCAGTATTATCAATATAAACGATATCGATATAACGAGACTTCACTGTATATCAGTTAAGGATCTGCAAGATTGCCATTCAGAACGGACCAGTATTGACTGCAGCATTTAAAAGAAACTTTGATATTTGGATGTACAGTATTATAAATAAAAACAAAATGATTGTTTTTTTTTCTGAAGAAATGCTCAAAATACAGTATAACAATAAATAACTGAATTCAAGATTGTGCAATCATCATTTTTATTGGTCATTATTATGTCTGGAGTGCATGCTTTCCGTTCAGTGTCCCCCACTTTCTCACAGGGTATGTGCATGCACAGGTGAAAAAAACTATTAAAATTCAGCCCAAAAGTATATTTAAATGTACATATTTGCAAATATATTCAAACATATGCACTCAAAATGTTTCCTTCACATATTCAGTTCTACACATACGTATGGCACATATCAGACTGCAATTATTTCAAAAACACATGCTCTCCGACGAAAGTCAGCTAAAAAATTGCAGCATAAACAAAACACATACACAATCAGGCCCCCCAACACACACACATGCACACATTCTCCTGATTGCCACCAGGCAGACTCAACTCCCTCCCAGCACTGCCCCCCTGCCCCTTCCCACTGCCACACTCGCCAAACTCTAAGTACACGCTACACACTGTACTATCATCCTGAACTCTATTTTTTTTTCTTTTTGGTTTTCTTCTGCAAGACCTCACTTCAACCTTTTTTTTGCATTACTACACTACGTCACTTTACATATGACACTACCTGACTTTACATTCAGAAATTACATGTATTGTCTGTTGTCAATTGTCTGTCATTTTTTAGCCACACTATAAGTGCCTTGCACGCTGGGTCCGAGAGGACATTAATTTCATCTGTGCTATATGTCTTGCATATTAGCGTATTTGACAATAAAGCTGACTTTGACACACACACACACACACACGCACGCACACACACACAGTATTTTTTTCATTATTGTTCGACACCCACCACAAGGTCTCGTCTGACATTATTTAAAGCTAAAAAGGCACGTGGACTTCTACCTGCTCTGAAGACCTCCGTTTCCTCCATTATCTTTTCTTCCTCTACTTCCAAATCGAGTAAACATTCAAACAGTAAGACAGTCAAACAGTAGTTTTTGTAATTACAAAATCACTTTTTATCAAGGCAGAATTATCTTGCAAATTGAATTAATTGTTCAGCCCTAGTCCAAACTGATTGTGGCAACTAATAAGATGCATTATGTTCCTTAAAGGACAACCGACACTATTTTTTTGTTTGCTAACTGACATCAGACAAACGTTTTATAGCATCTAAAATGCCCAAAACACGCAGGCTGATATTTTTAGTCAATTGCAAAACACCAATTAAAATAACGTAAAGTCTCCAAAAACTGCCACAAATCATCTCAAAACTGCAAATTTTGAGTTCGTGACATCACGCCAGGTCGTCTTGCCTTGCTCAAGAAACACAACAATGGGCTCACGGAGTTCAGATTCGGAGAAGATGCTTTCTTGTTACTCTTCCAGTTATGAATATGATTCAAATAGTTCTGAAGAGGAAAGCATAAACGTTTGCAATCGATTAAAGGAGTCCTCCCATATCTTTTCGAGCCGTCAATGACACCAATGTCGCATCCCAGAAAATGCACAAGATGGCGCCCCAGGTCCGTTGGTAATGGGCTGATGGGAATTTGTATCAGAGAGTATCAAATAGTAGTCTTGGTGCAACACACAACGATTCATCTTCACATTATTTATGTGTTTTCCTTCTAATGTCGCCATCAACACGGATTAACACGAAGTTTTCAGAGCAAACAAAGTACCCAAAATGCATTGTATGTCACTTTCTCGGTCAGTGACGATACCTCCCATGACGTCACCCACTCACAAAGAAGACTTCCTGAATATTCAGCGCGAGTCTTAAAACGTAATATATAGCTATATGCGGTGGAATCTTTGTAAAATACGCTCAGTAGAAGTCATTTGAAGTTATTTTACAAATTACGGACACAACTTGTCCTTTACGTGTAATTCCAAAACTCTTGGGTCATGTAAATGCTGATAACATTTAAAAATGAAATTCAGTCCCATAACCTTTTTTAAAAGCATTTTTATTTTCTATTTGGAGCTAAAATGTTCCATTATATTTGAATTCAGACTTAGTTTTTGTAAATTGGATTAAGTCATCCACTTTTTTCTGATTTGTTGCATTGATGAGTGAATGAGTGAATGAGTGAATGATACACAGACTGATTTTGACTTTCTAATTCAGAGATTTGCACAGTGGTAACCCTTGCTTCATTATGTACCAAACCAACCGTTTGCGTTTTATCCGATGTATGGCTGAGTGGCAGAGGTGGGGGAGGTCAATTTAGTTAACCTTATCCAATTGAACGTTGTCTCCAGATCAAAGGCAAGCACATTCCACAAATTCAGATCAAACACATCACTCAACAAAGTCAAAACAATTGGCTTGCCAAGATTGCCCAATCAAGCTCTTTTTCACACGTTTCAGAGGATAACATCCAGAATGACTGCGGCAAGATTATAATGTTGTCTTTACCTGGATTTGTCTTTATGGCACAAAATTGCCATATGTTCATTGCTTTCTATGACTCCAAATACAATTTCAAAGTCACATGCATTTTAATATACAGTAAAGTCTCGTTATATCGATATCGGATATATCGATAGTCCCGGTTATATCGATACTATTTCTATGCACGCACGGAGAAAATTACATGCAAACAGGGTCGGATATATCGATAGTCCCGGTTATATCGATATTTTTTCGGACTCCCTTGAATATCGATATAACGAGACTTTACTGTAATTATGACAGTAATTTTGGAGTTTTAGTATGATGTGGTTTATTTATGAATTTTAATTGACAACCTTCAAACCGTTGCCAGATTTACCCTTTGTCTTCCGACATATGACCTCTGAAATTGCCAAAAGCATCACAGTGGACCAATGCAAATGTCTCAGTCTGCCCTCATATTGAATATTTCACAGCCTCATCAGCATTACGAATGTTGCCTAACCTGTTTTGCCTAAGCAGGCTATTGTATGAACGATCCAAATTGAACCTCACCCCACCAGACCGGTTTAATGAAGGATTTTGTTATTTTATGATAATCGCTTCTTTTACTCCCCTTTCCCCTTGAGGTGATACCGGAGGGAATGGGGCAAACAATCCGTATCCGTTCCACACGACACACAACAACACAAAGTGACAAAAGAAAACAAAAACAAGAAAAAAAGCAAGGCTCATGAGAGCACTTGTCAGCAAGTGCCTACTCGGGGGCCATCTTGCTGGTGCGTGCGGTGCACTGTTGGTAAGGAGCAAAGTAGACCACAAAGAAGAGTCTTGAGTTTAATTTACTTCAGGTGGGGAATGAGTGCCATAAATAGAGTCAGCACGTTAAAAAAAGGGGTTTCCAAAGGCTGCGCTGGACCGTTGGTTGGGACCACCGACTCATAGTTATTGCTGAGAGTAACTTTGTAATTTTCTGTATTTTATATACCAATCTTTCAGTGTCCCAACACAAAGAGACTAATAAAGGCAAATCAAATCCAATCCAATCTTCCCACCTCTTAAAATTCCAATGTGGTCATACACATTCGTATGGCCAGTATCTAAGTTAAATGCAGACTAACTGCGGTGGGTGTCCAGACACCCACATCATGAACCTTGCAACGCGCTATTGAAGCATGTTGACTGGACTTGGGCGTCAGTAGCCTAACCAATATGGGCTTCCATGCTCCAGTGGCCATCAGGAAACATAGTGCTGTCGTGGGAACGGGAAGGGCATGAGAGCCCATTAGCTTCATCGTAGCTCAGCTGTTATTGCATGCCTCCTCCCTTGTTCCATAACTTCCCCATGTCTCCTTGCCCATTCATCCCACACTAAGTCCTACCGCAGTCTCAATCTTTCCCCGTACCCACGCTATTGCGGGCTATAATGTTTCCCAAATCATTTGCCTAAACCTCCATGAACTGCAGTACCACTCCCAGCGGATAGAAGTTTGAAATTGTTTATTTAGAGACGTTTACATTAAGGAGCGGTGGCACGAATGAAGGCGTGGCAAATTAGTTATGGGGAAACCTGCTATAAAGAGTGTGTGATGGATTGGCTTGACTTGGGTGATGATGGCATGGATCTAACTTTGCTTTGTAACTCATGTATTCTACATACAGCAGCACACACACAAACACGCACACAAACACACATACACACACAGTCAATTACAATGTTTTTTGGGTGGTGGGGGGTTATGACAATGAAGGCTAAAGCGGCAGCTGAAACTATGAGCCAGGCAAGAGTTGTTTTTTTTCTTCACCGAAAACATCATCTCTTTTTTTTTAATGGATTGACTGATATTTTAATTTTGACTGGATCAAACAAATAGTTTTCACACCAAATAGATATGATTAAAAGATCGTCATGCAAACTGATCAATAATTCAAACTGCCACTATATGAGGGTTTTTTTTCAGAAGGTTTTTGTTTAAGTTGAGGGGGGTCATGTTATTCAGTTTTGAATCACCTTGTATCCAGTTGATTGAGAGTGACTTCTCTAATTCACTGCCTTTTCCATTCATTCTGTGTCTATACATTTATGCTTAGTCCCCAATGTCGCACCCAGATGCGTTTTTGGTCAGGAATCTAAAGCCTCGCATCCTATTTTGTGTCAAATGTTCTGCTTTTCAATGCTGACTGCAATGCTGTCAAAGCACTATTGTATTTCTCCTTGCCATGATGACCGGCAGTCGCATTTCGAACCAGAGCTTTTGAACAGATACTATTTGTTTTTCTCCATTTGTGGTATTTTGTTCAACAGCAGCAAACGTGATTCTTCGTTTTGTAGGCTTGTGTGGTCCCCAGATTTTTGAAATGAGCAAGTGCCCACGCCCCCATTGTGGGACTATTAAAAGCCATAGAATTCAAGTGAGATAGCTGAGCTGACGTGTTAAGATATTTACCATATGTTAATGTGTTTGTCAAAACATTATGTTCTTGACTCCCTTGCTCCACTTAACCTTCCTTCACTCCTCCGTCACGTCAGGCAAAAATGTTAATGCCAGCTGTCAATAGACCAGTTTCGGAAGGTAAGATTTGTGTAGTCGGTGTTGGTGCAGCAAAAGTTATGGTCTCTTTGGTGAGTAGAGCATCGATCTCCCTCGGCCCTTCAGCCTCTTCTGGAAACCTGAACCTCAGTGTTTGTGACGGCCAGACAAAACCTTTTTACTGGTCATCTTCACATTTGTGAAACTTTTACGACTAGTTGTCATTCGTTGACTCTGAACACTCTTCATTCATGTGTCCTGTTCCTCTGTTTCTCACCCCCCCCCCTTTTTGTTCTATTCTCCTCTCTGACTCACATGGTGTGGCTTACTCCGCGAAGGCCAAAGTTTAAGTTTACTTTGGTGTGCATGTCTTCATTTTGGAACCACGCAAATGGACTGAAGATAATTTTTGTAAAAAAAGAAACAATTTATTTACAGAGTATCACCTTAAAAATGCTTTTTTTTGAGTCCTCTTCAGAGAAATAGTGGCTATGTGTCTACATAAAGATTCGATGTAAAACGTCATGAATGTATAAACCTTCTTGTTGCCGGCATTATCCGCGTGTAATCACACACTAGATGAATTACACGGAGTGACCTGACCACATGCTCATTAAAGAAATTAATAAGGAAAACATTTTTTGACCATGAAATATAATCTGGTGTTTTGAAAGCTGTGGCTAATATGTGCCTGCAGTGTGTATCAGCTTAATCAGCTTCCAGACCGCTCAAATTGTCTGCACTTGGAGTTTTAACATCAGGCCTGGGGGCAACATCTTTGCTTCTGTGTGACTGAGCTGCACAGTTAAGGTGTAAACTGTGATCTGGGGTCTTGGACCTCCAGAGACCTCTCAACTCGATGGCTGACAGCACCATTAAGGCTGTGTTTCTCTAATACCGGGTGAGTAAATTCCCCACATGTTTTCAAAGTCTTATACAGATAGAATCTGTTGGCATTTGCTCACAATGGTTCAGCCATCTCTTTTTAATCCATGTTTGGGAAGTTGATGATTAGTTTATTTCTACGAATGGTCATGCCTTTAATGTGTGCACCCGGCCCCAATTTGCCTTTTGTATCATCATTATAATTGTCCCCCAAACTGTGTCAGTATTTCTGCACATAGTTACTGTTCATTCAGACATAATCTATGAATAAGTAACAAGTGAGTCCATTTGTAGTTTACCGCAGTCTTGTATGGACTAAAGCGTCAAGACTTTATCGATGAGTTTGTTGCATTTTGTGTCAAAGTCAAATTTTGAATACCTCATCACACCACGTAGTCATGTTCAGTGGAACATAGAAATTTGCCTTGCATGAGAAACTCTGACATGATGACTGTAGATAATTTGCATTGTCTGCTTTGGTCTTTGATTCCGTTTTCATTGAACATTAATTCAAATGTCCTGTTCTGGTCTTTTAATTCCTAAAATCTCAGGTATGAATACATTGCATTGGTCTGACAGACACATGCTTCAATCTGAGGATCAGTTAATTATCAGCTGCAGCTATTTTTGCAAATGCTGATCTATGTTCGCATTATAACTTTAATACATGCCCTTTTTTCAACATAGTGCTGAAACCCTCACTTTGATATGGGTGTCTGAATGCTGTTTTTGTTTACAGTTTCTTCTTTCATTTCGAACAAATGAAAAAAAATATAACATGTCTTTGAGATATCAGCTTTGGTATTCTTCCCAAAGCAGTTTCATGAAAAAAGTGCAAAAAAAAAAAAGAATTGCAAATGACATCACACATTAGCATTTTGACAGCAAAAGGAAATTTGTTTTTCTTTCTCTGCTGTCAGACACAATGGATCCATGGTCCGAATGTGGGTTCACAGCTGTCTGTGGCCCTCATTGGCCCTGGTCGTTCAGCTGTCTTGACATGACACCCTCAGAAAAAAAATGTCTATGTGTCGCCCGACCTGGGGCCACACATAGACATTTTCATAGTGATAGTGGCTCCTGCTCCTCCTTCACAGACTAGTGGAAAGTGTTTTGATCTGTGTATGAAATCAGGCCACGCATGCCCGTCCTGGTGTTCTCTCTTCAAAACATTAGAGCGTACAGCTGGAGGAAATTGAAGCAATGAAAAAGAGGGCAACTTGAACCACCATGTCTTATAGTGTTTCGTTAGTGACACTGATATTGTGGGAGCAGAAAGGACTTGCACTCCTCGCAAGTGGGACCAGATGAAACATAAATGGGGTGGAATTATACCATTCTTGTACATGAGAACAAAGAAAAAAATGATTTTGAAGGATGGTTTTGGAAAGGTGTATAATACTATTTACCTGTAAGTGCGAGTTGTTCTCCCGAAATTACGGTAACTTCCTGTCATGTTGTCAACCTCACAAATCAATGGTATTTCTTCAGTCCATCTTTGAAATGCTTCTGATTCTTGAATGATTGGTTTTATGTTTTAGGTATGAATGAAAGGCATTTCGTACCAAACTGGTTTCAATCATGCAATTTGAATAATTTTTCTGTCATGCATTACATGGATGACAGTTAGTTGAACTCTTTCCTGCAGAACAAGTATAAGACATATTCCCGTAGCACAGTAAATGATAGCATTTCCGTCCTTTCTCCTTGCTATATCAACAGGATCTAATTTTCATTTTCTTGCTGATTAATGCGCCTTGTTATGTGACTGCATCGTTGTCCTCTTGCTGCACTTTGCGCATTTTTCTTGTGAAGTCACTTTCCTGCTAATTGTAAATCACCAGAATTGAAAATGTAAAGTCCTTTGTCTTGTAGTAAAAAGTGGAATGTTTTGGTAGCGCACACTTTGTGTTTAAGGTGTGCCTATTGTATATCAAATGTCTACTTACTGTCAAGCTTGGTGGCTCTTGCGTAGTACAATATTAGCAGCTCATGGAATCACTCTCAACCTTTAACCTCCATCTGCCTCTGATAGACAGACACCCAGCCACTCTGGGACGGGTTCTTGATGACTCAGCGATAAAGAGATGGATGGCAATCTTGAGAGGGTGAAAGGCCTCTTTAGTCAACTAATAAGCCTGGCTAATCTGTAAACCCTATGATGGCCAACACTCTCCCACCACCTCTGCCACCGCCAATGTGTTGGCAAAAGCATTTCAGCACCGCTGCTTCTGGATCCGTCTTAGTCTCGAGGCTAGTCAAACAGTCGCCCTGTCAGTCCAATCTGCCCAGTCCGCCAGTTTCATTTAAGAGGCTCTTTAATGCCTCTGATTAGAGTGTCAAAGGTCACACCGTCGTGCTTTACTAGAACACGGAGGAGGATGGAAGGTGGGATGGTGTACTGGAGGGAGTGTGCGATGGTGTGATAGAAAGCAGATGGGGGAAGCTCAGCCAAGGCACCTAAATCACCTGGTCACAAGGCAGATTTATGATGTAGAACATGGTGCTTTCACACTAGCATCCTTCACTTCATGTTAATTGAATGCCAGTTTGTGGCGCCCCCTTTGGCGTGAGTCAGTCGGTCGGATAGGTGTGAACACAGCGAACAAACTGGTCGAGGTGAAATGAACTGGCCCGAGACCTCTTGTGAAATGCACTCTGAATGCTATTCATCAGACGTGAAAGCTTAGATGAAGCAAGTTATGTTTGATTTGCTTCTGCCATTCTTGAAAACTACTCTTCGTGTGCCATGCAAACAGATCAAACCGCTAACTTATTGGATACACGTTGAATTTGCGGCAGGTCTTCCTTTCACGCCAAGAATCAATCCAAGTGAAAAAGTCAGCTTTATTGTCAAATATGGCAATATGCATGACATACAGCACAGATGAAATTATCAATCAATCATACTTTTAAAAGTCTCTTATTGTTTTATTTTGTGCAATCACATTCACAGCTGCAAGGAACAAAAACAAAGCCACATGCTCTTGCATCCCTATCACCAAAAAAACTATATGGTTGGTTGGCACGCTTTTGGAACACTTGGGATTTTGGTTGAGTAATACAGTACATAGCAAATTAATGGGGTCAAAGAAGTTGATTTTATACCCACCAACTGATGTTGGCTCCTACAAAGTTTACTAAGGGTGTGAAAGTACCTCTAGTGGAGGATCATTTCTCACAAGTTTCCAAAATAATCAATTGACCTTGAACACCATCTCAAATGTGCGTCTTAAAACTCCCCATAAATTAAAGATGTGATGATTGGTAGCACTACCTTGCCACATGCTGTTAGTCGTGTAACCCTTTAACCTCTGCTCTGTCAATGTAGGCCCCCTACAGTGACAAGTTTACACTGCTGTTCACACCTTGCTTATCAGAGACCAGTCCTTCTCTGCTATCACAAAGCTTCACAGGGGCTTCCTCTATGCCACAGGGAAGCTAGACAGACCGCAACACTTGAAGTTAAGGCCGTGCCTGTGAAAAAATACACGACTGGCATTATAAAATCGGATGTTCACGCCAATATTTTTACATTTTAAGTGTGACCATGACCTACCCTTGCCTGCTCAAATATACTAGTTCATAACTTCCAACAGATCCTCTCAGCTGGTGGCCACACGGTAGATTGCAAGACAGACCGTGTGGACATGGCACTGCCAGACAATCAAGAGAGCTAAAGGAACATTTCAGAGTGTTGTTGGTGCCATCAGCAAGCTAACACGGGGTCACGAGTGACAGGGGAGGGAAAAAACAGCACAGAACGGCAGGGTGCTGGAGACGGTGGTCAGACACCGACTGTTTGCCAATATGGTAATCTACCACATCTTTTTTTCTCTTTTCTGTAGTGATTCCATTTGTTGCTTCAAATATAGAGTCGTATCCACAACAGTGTCCATTAAGACACTACTTAAAGTACACACATTTTCAATAGTCACATTTGTGGCAAACGTGTGTCAAAATAGAGCCCTTACTCGCACCGTCCACTTATAATTCAACTGTATGTTTTTCCATTATTGTCAAGTTATGTCATGGACACGAACACACTCAAACGCATACACGCGCACGCACACACACACACACACACACACACACACACACACACACACACACACACACACACACACACACACACACACACACACACACACACACACACACACACACACACACACACACACACACACACACACACACACACACACACACACACACACACACACACACACACACGCACACGCTCGGTGCATTCACTTTCTTTCTGTTCCCATGCAAGGCCTCTGTGACCTTTGGTAGGTTCTTGTTCCATCACTGCCCCCATGTGGTTTGATTTGAATAGTGTGAAACCCTCCACCTATACCTGATGACAGACCACCCCACCCTCCCCCCATGGTGCAATTACAATGTCGTATTATATCATGTGTTGTGCCTTGGGATTTGTGGTTACTTATTCATGTATTTTACTGGTACAACTTGGAAGCCCCGCTGTCTTTTGGATTTTTACAGCTACCTTAGTGATGAAAAACTTGTATGTGTTGGATATGTGCTTCTACTGTTTTCTCTTTGCTGTGGACAAATGAACAGTTATGTTAAACTGTTTCACACGTTTTGTCATAAATGAATTAATTATCTTTGTGTTTGTCATTGAAACAAAAAAGGCGCACCACTATCTTCATCATTTTTGCAAGACAAAAGAGGATCTGACTTAATTTTATTATCCACTAAAATAATGGAGCAAGTCACTTTTCAAAATATGTCCATCCTGGCTTCAATATGAATCTCTGAAGTGGTTGCGTAAAATATCCTGATAAACATGACTTGCGTTTTGCAGTTTTTGTGCGTGCGTGCGCCCATGTGTGTTTGTGCAGAAAGTTTTGTAAATGTGAAGCAAAAGGAATGTGGCCATTCTGAGGTCTTCTCCTCTCCAAACAAATATTTGGTGATGACAGTATTGAAGATATGTTCAACACAAGCGGGGTCATTTTCTTTTCAAATAAACCTGCGGTGTGGTGTTGGTGATTGGGCCGCATATGTGTCTGTGTATCTGTCGTGTTCAGATGAAGGAAGGAAGAATGGAGACACAGAGAAAACTCAACATATTGATAGTCAGTGTTAACATCTTGACGCTTTTCAGCTTTTCTCTTATTTATCGTGTTGAAAAATGTCATTGTATCAACAACCGTGAGTGGCGGCGGGATGAAGTGTGGATGACATTTGGCAAAACGGCAATAATGCTTTACAATGCAGTGAAAACGTATTTACCCCTTTCTCAAATTCTTTTGGCGGAGTTTCTTACATTAAAGTTTAAGATCATTAAACAAATGACACGCCAAAGAAAGTTACACAGAGTCAATATCAAATGTGATTTTTAAAACCCAATTTTATTTATTAAGGGGGGTAAACAGCTATTGAAAACTACTTGGCTCTGGGTTAACTCGCCCTCTCAAACTAATTCATGTTTGGGCAACTGTCAGCAGCAGCAACAACTGAAATTCAACGTTTTCTGTAACTGGCAATGTTTTTTTTCCATTTCTCTTGAGACATGTTTTGACCCAGTCTTCCTTGAAGCATTGCTTTACTCAGCAACACTCGCGGGCTTTTGAGCATCTTCTTCTTTTCCTTTCGGCTTTTCCCCTCTTGCACCTCTCTGACATACTTTTCCGTCACTCCAGACTTCCTCATGCAATACCACATCTCTTCTCTGGGCACCCTGTCGTACGCTTTCTCCAGATCTACAAAGACACAATGCAATGCAAAAATGAGCATAAACAGCCTTTTTCGGAGTCAGACCATTTCAATCGTATTCAGCCCCAGACCATCACACTTCCATCATTATGTTTGACTGCGCTTGAAGTGCTGTTTTACATGTATACCAGATGTAACAAGACACGCAACTTCCAAAAATTTCATTTTGGGTATCATCACGCCATACGTTATCCTCCTCAAAATCTTGGGGTTCAATTTAAACCCCGCTGACCACAAGAGGTGGTGCCGAACAGCACGGAATGTCCCTTCACCCATTTGAGGATTCATACCAACAATGTCATTAGTGATCCACGTGTATTTTTGTCAGCAGTGGTTTTCAACTTGGAATTATGACATTGCCATTTTCACCCAGTCTTGACCTTATAGTTGAGTCATGAACGGAGGCCAGGAAGCCCTTCTGTGCTTTTAGTGGTTGTCCTTGATTCCTCTGTGACCTCCAGGATGAGTTGTCGCTGTGTACTCTCGGGTCATTGTTGTTCTTCCACTCTTCACCGCTGTTCCATATTTATTTTCTCCATTTGTGGATAATGGTTCTCAGCATTGTTTGCTGGTGTCCTAAAGATTAAGATATGGCTTTGTAAGCCTTTCCAGACTGACACATGCTCCCTCGTGCATTCCTCATCTGTTTTTAGATTGTGCACATCTTTTCAGTTCTTTTGGCCGACTTTATTTTGTCAAACAGAACAAATTTAGAGGTTATCAGGTGGTTAGCCACAATTAATTCATTATTTAACAAGTCATTTTTTTCACCGCACAGGGCCAGAGAGCTGATTATTTTCCTCCCCTTAATCAATAAAATGGTATATGCTTTTTGTGCTTCCTGTGGTCATTTGTCTGTTTCCGCGTTTCATCTTAAATCTGAAAATAGGAGAAATTGTATCCAAGAAATTATGAATATGAAAAGGTTTTGCGCTTTCCTTTATCATGTCACCGTAAATGTCTGTGCTTTCGTCAAGAACTCAATCAATTTGATTTGTGTTCTTTATTTTTAACCTAATGAGAGAATGTCACGGTCTTTTGCGTCATACTGCTGCCTCCGCGACTGTTGGTAGCTGACCCGTTGACATCAAGTCAATCCATGATCACAAGGATTACTGGCTTACAGTTTGACTCAACAATAACCCTACTGATTAAAGGACCCATAAGAGGTCAAGGTATGACTGTCACATTGGTTAGCACATGTTCCTTGTCAGCTTAAAGACCTTACTGCACTGAGCTAACTAAGCGCAGTATGCCGTCAACCAACTCATTTATTTTACATGTGCTTCATAAGATGGAGGAATGAATATTGAATATCAATAGTGTGTCCCAGCCTCACCTGCCTTTGGATAAGAAAAATAAGTTTATGCGAGATTAATTATTTCAATTACAGAACTGTGATGTTAAAATTAAACATAGCACAGCTGCAGATGCTTCACACCTGTCACGTATCCGCGTTCTCCTTCGAATTACAGCCAATACTTCCCGTTTGAAATACTTCACGTCCAAACCGGCAAGAAAAGGCACGATGACTAGCTGTTCACTTGCATCGTCCCATATGTGGACTTGTTTTGCTGGGCTACTGTTATCCTTGTACCCCCTCGTCCTTGCGTGGTCATTCATGCGCCATCCTTTACCCTGACCTTCACTAAACACCAGAAAAACCTTGTACAGTGTGAAGTTGCGACTATTTAAAAATGATTATTTCAAACCTATTCTCCCTTAAAAAGCATTGTGGTTGACTTGAACTTAAATCCCATAGCGACCAAATGCATACTCATGCGATTGCCACTTAGCAGTTTTTTTGACAACGATACTAGTGCAGCGTGTTCTACCGGAAACAAATTCCTTGTGTGTTCTACATACAATAAAGATGATTCTGATTCTGATTCTGATTGTGACAGTCATTTGTGTAAGGAATGATATTCAATTGAGCAATATCAGAGTTAAGAGAATCTGAATGTTATAGTCGCGTTAACAAAAATGTCAACAAGACATTCAATTCATTTGTTGACATTATTCTTACTCGACATGCTTCGTCGTTCAACTGAAAAGTGTTGTTATAGACATCGAAAACAGCCTTGCAATTGCCCTTGAGGAACAAAAGGTTCCCTAACCATGATTTATCCTTTACCTCAGCTCCTCTCTGGAACTGTAACATAATTGCCATTCCAGTGCCATGTCTTTTTTTTTTGTTAGCATTGCCTAAAAGAACAATATCGATTACTGTGACACCATCTGATTCCAGATTTTGCAGGGAGTGATTCCAAACACAACCAAAGTCCATGTATGCATGTCTGCTTTCTTCACTATTTATGGCATCTCATAGGATCACAGCAGCACATGTGTTGTGAATTGATTTTGATCTTCCCCTCCGATGCTGCCTCTAAATAAAAGATTGAAGATGATTGGGCTGGGTGTTTTCCATAAATTTATGGAATAAATGTCCCTTTACTCTGTATCATAATTAGATTGCTATTCCTTGCAAGAATTTATCTTCTTCTGTTCTGTAAACCTTGTCTTACTTGCATTACTCATTCATAAATTAATATTTGTAATGCATGACTATAACAAGGTGTGGTCCTGGCTTGGTCTTAACCTGATTTTATCTGACTGTGTCCTGTGATTTTTTTTTTCTTTTTTGGGACTGTGTATTTATAATAAAACTACAAATATATAACAAGCATAAAAAGTTTTTTTTTTTCAATATTTCTATTAGTACATGGCCATTGTAAGGATACGTTGTTTAATACCACACTTCTGAACTTTTGTATTTCATCCACAGTTTTGATTTTACTGATCAATTTTGTCACAGTGTTGTTCAATGTGTCTATTCAGTTCCTTAAAAACCCAGCGCATGTTTCAGATAATGCAAATCATGTACAGTAATGTACTTTTAATGTTGGGATTTTCTTTTTTTATCTTCAGAGACATGCTGTACACTTCCCTTTATGATTTAAACAGACACAATATATATTTTTTATTTTTACAGATTTTTTTTCTGTGATACCTTTGGCAGCTGTGATGGGTGATTGTGCCTTCAGTGCCCCAATTAAAAAAAAAGACATCACAAGAGACCCCCCCAAACTTTGTTTAGGCATCAACCAGCTGCTAAATTACACTTGTTAATGAGTGTGCTGTTGAGTGTTTGTGGCACATCAAAACATCCACCCAACCGTCCTTTACATATCAAAACTAAATAGATCACTGTTTACCTTTGGGTTCGAGCATTGTGTTTCTGAAAGTCGATTGGTGTCAAATTTGGTGTAATGGAGACATTTACAGTATTATGCCCCCAAATCAATGTTAACATTAGTATTGTATTGATGATACCAATATTTTCAAAATAGGTTCAAGGTCAGGAATAGGATCAAGAACAGTGTCAGATCCCATTCAAACCCTAGAGCGAATAGACAATACATTCCAAGCACCATAGACACCTGGGCTAACAATAAGTACCTGCTGTATGTGGCGGTGTTGTTGGCTCTCAGCAACGGGTATCTTAACACAAACAGTGCATCAACATGCGTAGGCAGAAAGATAACGATACATACATCAGAATAAACATCACAATGTGCATTGACAGGGACTTTACTGGGACTCCATCTTCCTGACAAGTACCAGTAATGTGAAATGAGCGAACAGTGGGGTATGTCACAATGTTCAACTTTAACTTGGTTTTGAATTTTAACACCTTTTCTGTGAGAAGTTGACGTCATTCAGTTTTAATTAAAGCTCCGACTTGAATGAACATGACCCCTTTTAAATGTGTTTTTTTATTTGACACACCTCTGTAAGTTATGACTGATACTCAGCAGAAAGTTCTGAGGTACACTGCACCAAGGAGGTGACCGCTCTCAGAGTTCTCCTCTGTGGTTGACAGAAAAAGATGTAATCAGCCTTAGTAAAGCAATCGAGGCAGGTCATAGCTGGGTGAGCCAGAAGCGCCACAGATTTTGTCCACACTCCTTAAACTTTATGGTGGGCTGGGATGACAGCAAAGCAAAGAGGTCAGAGCCAGGACAGCATCAGTTTCAACTTTTTAGATGATACATTTTAAGCTTTGGCCAGGTTTCATTTGCAAAACATGGCAAATGGAAACCCTACCGTTTAGGACACTATTTTCCACCTTTTGTGTGATCATTATTCTTTGTGTGATATACAGTAAAGTCTCGTTATATCGATATTCAAGGGCGTCCGAAAAAATATCAATATAACCAGGACTATCGATATATCCGACCCTGTTTGCATGTAATTTTCTCCGTGCGTGCATAGAAATAGTATCGATATAACCAGGACTATCGATATATCCGATATCGATATAACGAGACTTTACTGTAATATTGTCATCAAATTCGACCAATACTTTTATCAGCAAAACACTCATTACATATTCTTTCAGCTTCAATGAATGAATGAATGACAATCACCGCCACACGTCTTCACGTGTGTTCACCATCACAATCCACACAAATTGACTGTGCTCAATGATTCTCAGTTTAACTAATGTCTGAACTTGACATTGTCTAAAGCAGATGGAATACTCAAATGCACTGGACACAAGTGTTATTACTTTGAATATTTATCTGCTTACTTTTGTTCTCTTCACTTTTGAAGCTGGCCCTCTTTTGCAATAGGAATAACTTCAATGCATGCTGACAGTTAAACCAATACTTTTAGCTGTAAAGAGGCATATTTTAGTAGTTCATATTTCAATATTTGGGGCATTTGGTTTTAGAACCAGAGGACACAGTTCAAGTTCCTCTGCAAAAAGAAGATGCTATCGGTTTTTGAGGAGATAGTACTCCTCATCGTGACCGCTGTCGTGTTACCTTGAGTATGGCACTAACCCCAGCCCATAGGTTCAGATTAGAAACAGGGAGAACACTGTTCTTCGTCACTCTGACAAGTCTGCCCGCGTGGTGTGCAACAGAAATATACAGAGGGGTGATAATTAGATTTCCCTTAAGGCATCCACATTACACAAGTACAATTTGGAAAGACACAATCATGATGGGGATTTTTGTTGTTGTTGTTTTTCAATTGGTTTCTTCCTCAACAACATAGTTACTCTGTAGTACAAATTGCTGCGCTAATTGCAGTTGGTAACAACTGAACACAAAGTCATTTTACTGGAAATGTTTGACTGTATCCGATGCTCAGGTGCCCTGTTAGCAATCATGGTTCTGACTTGCGCTGTATGACTTTAGGTCCATTGCTTCAGCATGAACTGCGGGATGAGATGTGACAGATGGCACAATGTCCTGCAACCATGCCAAGGTTTATTTGAACAGCAGCTTTAACTTAACGTTTTCAAATTGTCAAAAGCGATATATTGTTTCACAGTGAGTGACATTCTTCTCTCATGACTTATTGGATGATTCCAAGAAAAATAATCCTCCACCTGAACTAGGTTTATGGGTTTGGCTGACGTCAATGTCCGCATCCGCAGCAGTGACTCCACATTTTCAGTGTATCCATCTGCCAATTGTGTGTTTTATTTTTTAGTTTTTGCTCTTCCGTTGCTTTCAGTGGATCAAGTAGTGGATAGGGGTAATGTTTGTGTCTGGTGTTTAATTGTCAACTGTAAACTGATCGGCCAATGATTAAGCTTG
Source organism: Hippocampus bargibanti (assembly GCF_051943395.1). Taxonomy (NCBI): domain Eukaryota; kingdom Metazoa; phylum Chordata; class Actinopteri; order Syngnathiformes; family Syngnathidae; genus Hippocampus; species Hippocampus bargibanti. The sequence goes on along the minus strand of NC_142739.1, from coordinate 1,149,403 downwards.
AGGTTGGGTTTTCCTTTTTTAGATAGGTTGAGGCATGCTTGACACTAAAATATGAAATCACAACAAAAAAGGACCTTAAAATTAACAATGCCTCTGCCCTGTCAAAAGGCAGACAAAAACTTCAAGCTAGGTGGTATGTAACATTAAAAGTTATGAACATATGTTCTTTGAGTTTTAGATTAGCATTGTAAAATACACTGTTAAGATCTAGGTTTTATTGCTTACCTCCTTTTTCTTGTCATGAACTCAAAGACTGACCTGTATGCGACATCATGCGGGTCAATTCCATGAGTTGGATATTTTGCAGCAGTAAAGCTCAGTATTTTGCAACACTATCTCCTGCTTTATCCAACATTTTCTGGGGCCTGACCTCACTGCAACCAAAACACGAGCTGAATACAATCCTTCAAAGTTAGGTAATGCACCATGGACCCATGTTGACCATCCCTCGGGCGCGGAATCGGGGATCAGTTCATTCTGTCCTGTTGTCTGGTCCTTATTACTTAGCTTCTCTAGAGCTGTTTGAGATGAGTGGCTACACCCAGCTCAGAGTGTCTATTCCCAAAAGTAACTGCTAAAATCCAATTAAACCCATAAGTTGGAAGTGAGAATTTCAACATTGAGCAACATTGCATGACCTTCAACTTTCAACTCTGGGACAAAAGTGTAATGTTGGCTACGTCTGTCACTTGTATAGTTATTTTCCACAAAGTACTATGATTAGAGTGTGCAATATGGACAGAAATCTATATCTTAATATGTATGTCTCATGTCTCATTCCCACCCACTGTAAGCTTAAAAATATTGATCCCCTTTGTAACAATCAAAAAGTTCCAAAAACCTTTGAAAGCAGGACGATTTGTACACATCTGTGAGTTGTTTCAGAACGCAATTGGCACAAACCTTAGCAAAGCCTCACTCTTTCACAATTTTTGCAGTACTTCCATGTCTTTCCTCCAATTTAGCCAGGTCTATTTTCATTGCTGTATTTTCACAACAGTTTACAGCAAAATAAAAGAAACAGTTTTTCGCAGAATGAAAAAAAAAAACAAATCCATCCAGATACAATTGCTACCTTTTGGCAATGGAAGAGCGTTTGAATTCTGAAGCGTAATTCTCGCAGTGTCCCGCCTTGTTTTCGCAGCGTCCCGTGCTTCGAGTTCTCGTAAAATATAAAATGCTTTTGCAAGACTCGTTATGGGGCATGAAACTGTTTGAGGTAAATGGGTTTGGTCCACTTGGGCGATTCACCCTCCGTGGTGATCTGACTTTGGGAGTGAATGAACACAGATTTAATGCCAAAAAAGACGAATGCCGGAAAGACCGACACATGGCCGTGGAGCATTATCAACCACGCAGATGTACAAACAGGTCTTATCTGTCCAAAACTATTCCGTGTTCACATACTGTCAGGGATGTACTGGGACAAAAAGCCTTTTTGTTGTGCCTAAATATAATAGATGGCCACAGCTTGGCGTTGTTGTTGAGGCATATAGCATTGTTGTGAACGGTGGGCGTCTAATTATAATGGACCAAGGGAGGGAGATTCGTACGGCGTAGGTCACCCAACACAAGTTAATTACGGACACGGGCGGCTGTCACGCAGCTAGCTCGACAAACCAAGAAACAAGAATGGCCGATCTGGAAAGTCAACATATTTCCCCAAATTTCTGATGGCCAGCACACCCCTTTATAGATGATTATTCTGCCAGGGTAGTTCAGCTTCCCCGAAAATGCCGTTTGCCAAAAAAGCAGAACACAGTCAACTATGCACTGCTCTGTGTAAATACACTGCTCAAATATGTGGCAGAATATCTTCACTTTTTTTTTCAAAATCAAGTACTTTTAATCATACTTATCACGGGTAAATGGCCCAGCTTGCTTCTCATTAATCTCCACGGCTTCAAGTCGCTGTTATACAACCGAATGATGAGCGTCTACTGCTTTGATGGGCACATGTCGAGATGGTGCTTCCAATATGTAAAACTATAGGTAAATGGTCAATAAATGTTCATCTTTATTCTCATAATATATCAGGGTAATACATTTGATTATTTGGAAATAGCCTTCTGTGAACCTTGATCACAATCCTGCGGTATGACTGTAGAAAGAGCAGAAATATGGTCTTTGGAGAAAGCAGCTCTCACCTCGAGACAACTGGAGCAGTCGTCCTATGGCCTAGACAAAAATATCCGCTTAGTAGCGCAAGTGTCATTAAAGGTGATTGTAGCAATTGCCTCAAAGGGTTGGGAAACAAAGATAGTTTATGCTTACTGTCATTTTTGGCGAAGTCTGTTTCATTAGCTTGTTTTTTTTAAAACAATTGTGTCGCGTCATAATTCAAACGCTGTCTTATTTTCATTGCTTAATATTCAGTCGGTTGTTATTTATTGTTCCTATTGTCTGGCAACCAGTTCAGGATGTCTCCAGCCTACTGCCCGTAAACAGCTGGGATAGGCTCCAGAACCCCCTGTGACGCTTGCGAGGATGAAGCAGATTGGAAATTGAATACATGAATGAATACATCTCTATTGTTTTTTTTTCAGTGACAATGTGATCCCAACCATTTCGTCCAGCTATGAAGGACAGACAAAAAGTACTCCAGAAAGAGATAATACATATGTTCATATGTGGTCAATTTATATTTAGCTTATCATTAGTCCTCCCTTTGCAAGTGAGTGATGCCTGGGCAGAGGGAGGATGTGTAGAGAGAGGTTGATAGTCGTGTTCCATTGATGGAACTCCTTTGATGTAGTTGTTTTTGTTTCTTTGAGGCTCTCTGTATGGATTCATCCCCTACAGCAGCTGTTCACTGACTAAAGCACTTAAGAGTTTGTTCTTTCTTGCTATGTATTGGATCTTCACACTTTGCTGAAGAAGAACATATCTATTTCTAAAATGTAGACATGCGCTCATAACATTTTAACTTTTTGATTGATAGTTGAAAATGCCTTGCTGTCTGTGATGACGAATGTTAATGACTGAAGGTCCGTTCTTTTGGTCTTGCTCCTGAAGTGATGATTTTGCATTCCAATGTATTTGACTTTACCTGAAGGTAGAACGCGACCTGAGCTGCGCTAATGTTGTTCAGACTGGTTCCATTTGGTATTCGTCCTCTTGAGCTGTATGAGGGAGTGGGCCTTCTGTCTTCACCTTACATTGTTCCGACTTAAAGCTGGCTAAAATGTAGAAACAAAAACACAACACTGATGAGAGTTCCAATTCACGATTCATCAAAGTCTAAATGGTTTCAACCTTCCTTCTCTCGAGCATTCCCAGTAGGCTTTGGGATTTTGGTTTCCGTTCACAGCTACTCCTTCCCTCTTTTTCCAACCTGGCTTACTTGATTCACCTTACTGACGTTTGGCTATCAATCAGATAAATGACAACCACCTGTGACACAAATTTGAATGCAAGCGTTTGTCTACTTCTGTAACCACATGATTAATAATAGTGATTCATTTAAACTATTGTAGGGCAGATTGCGGTAGATACATCACATTTGAGAAGTCTATACCTTATGTAATTTAATTTACATTTTTAATGATTGACATCCTCACCAATACAGTACACACAAACTCATTATGGAAATAAAAGGTGCAGGTGCCTCCTATCGCCATCAGAGTACTTGGGACGGGCAACTCCCCTCACAAAGGAGATAACAGCAAATATAAAAGGTAGTTGCAGAGAATTGGTGTTAACTACGCATCATTTAATGGGGGGGTTCAATGGGAGGAATGATATTGCCACTTCACGTTTCAACTTTAGGCCAAACAAGCAATCACACTTGAAGATAAGAAGACAGACACAGTGAGATTGGTGTTATTATACTGCCACCCTTGCACCGTGACTTGAGTCATAACGGCCATTGATTTTGACTGCTTCGATGCCTTACCACAAAAAAAAACGTTCCCAATTTTACAGCTCTCCTTTTCACTTTCTTTTTTTTCCTCAGTCTTAGACCCTCTCACTCAACCATTCCTTCCTCATTTTCCTAACGAGTCCCCAAGCCTCAGGCGGTTGTCTTCATTAACCCGGGCTGTAATTATTTTTGTTTTAGTCTCATATTGCTGACATCTCAACTCAGGGGCTCCTCAATCAGGATTAACCCAAACCACAAGAAATCACACTTCACAGCCTTTTTTACAGCAGCCCCTGTTGCCTGCAATTTCAGTCAAATTAAAGGTTTATTTTATTTAACTATTTCACCCCCCTCACACGTCCACTCAAACAGTCCCCGACATGAAAACAAACTCAATTGCTTTCTTTCAATTTGCTGGTTGCCAGTGGCTGCCCAACACTTTTTCTCACTCTGCACAAAGTGGTCCTCTGTGCAGCACCGAGTTAACACAGGTGGCACCGGTACGATGTCCCGCGACGAGAGAACATTCTTTTTAACATTAAAAGCTTTTCTCTTACTCAGTAGTTTGCAAGGCCTTCTTCATTGGCTGATAGAATCGCGTACACGCAGGGGCAAATTTGTTAGTAAACCTCTGTTAATGAAATATATAAGCCACAATGGTCACAGAAATAACCTAAATCTGTTAAATTAATTTGAAATGAAATGTTAATACAAGTTAATCTATAGAAATGTTTGAGTTGTGGTTCAACACAATTATTCTGACAAAAAAATTATTTTGACAAAAAAATGATAGTCTTGGACAAAAAAAAAACAACTAAAAAACGATTGCATGCCCTATCAAAGGTTCGACTACATACGATCAACAAGTGTCACCTCCAATAAGCATCACAGTTGTAATCAGTCAATTGGTTTATTAAAAGAGTGAAAAGCAGCCAATGTGCTGTTTGATGCCGTTGTGTTAAACACACTGAATGTGGATTTGAGAATGCAAAGGAGATAATTGCCTCAACAAAGTACAAAGAAAATTGTAGAAGCGCCCCAGAGACTGTCGCCAACCTCCTCGAATGTAGTCGCAGAAGTAAAATTAATGACAGACTAAAGAGACCAATACGTCTGTGTCGTACAGGAGTGGTGAGTGGATGAAAAGGTTTCTTTAGCCATCATCTTCAGCCGCGAGAGTGGCTGCCTTTGGAGCAGCTCCTGTATTTTCTTTCTACTTCTTTCATTCCTTTCATCTTCCTCTCATAACTTTGCTGCCATTAAATATAAATGTCTCCACTCCGTGACAAAATAAGAGCTAATCCAATTCAATCCAATCTCTACTTCTTTGAATGTGTCATACGTTTCGCTCCTCATCCAAAGAGCTTCGTCAGTGAACTAAAGTTGTGTTGATAACTCTGGCCCGATATGTATCCTTAATGGACAGAGGTGGCGGTGCCAAACCTCTGCTTTATAGGTCCCTGCTCTCAGGTTGGGGAAGCAGTAGACTCCTCCCAGAAGCTAATCTGATTCCTTCTCTTGTCCTATCTTCTTACCTCTGATGTCTATGCCTGGCTCTGATTGCCCCATTAGCTCTGGTATCACCTCATCAGCATTACTAAGCCTACATGGTAATGACCTAAGCAGTCTGTTGTAAGCACGGTCTAAATTAAAGCTCAAACCACCCTGGCAATTTAGTGAAAGGTTTTACTGTTTTACAAAAAATGCTTCTTTCCCTCCCCTTTCAACCCATCTATTTTCTTTTGCTAAGATTTTAACCTCACTGTCGTCAAATGAGTGGTTGCTAGCAGATGTACTGCAGATTGAGGCCCACTAGCATTGTCCCTGTGATGACACATTGGGGAAACTAAACAAATGCTCCAAAAATACTTGAGCAACATCGCAAGGACCTGGGTTGCACCTAAAACCTAGCAAACATTGACAGTTTTGTACAATATCTCCTTGTATCCCACAATTCTCTTTTTTCTCTTTGTGTCATGTCTGTCTATCGAGAATTGTATCATTTCTATGTGATCTATTTGATAATTATCCACCAGGATATCTGTCACGTTTTGCGAGGTGGTGATGGCGGGTGCGGATCCCAAAAAGCAGGCAGGAGGGAGCAGGAGGTTGTTTGACAAATTGTATTAAAATAAAGGTCAGCAGGAACAAAATGTAAAACATCAAAATCATCTGAACGGAAAAAATACAAAGTATCAAAAGAAAACCAAGTGTAAAAGTCCGCCAAGGTTAAACAAATACATGCACAGCATGCAGCAAACAATGAACCGACAACGGATGGTCGTGCCGGGTGTCCTTTTAAGTGTCAGTGATTAAAAGGACCAGCACCTGCGAGGCTGCAGGCAGGGCTGACGTCGCTACCCGCTGGTCGCCAATCTGATCGGGACGACCAGCACCTGTGCAAGTGCAGGCGGGGCCGACAGCGCCCCCCGTTGGTCGCCAACCAGATCATGACAATATCACATCTCGGCCATATCACACAGCACTATTACCAATTTATTGTCGATATTTTCTCTTCTTGTAGGGCTCTTTGCCGTATTTCGCAAATAGTGTGGCTTATTTGCATCCAATGTTTGACTCTATAATGAAACTTTTTTTTCATTCTTTCCATGCTTCCAATTTAAAAAAAATCAAGTATATGTTCAAATCTGCGTTTGGATTGGATTGGATGTACCTTTATTCGTCTCGCAGTGAAGAAATATACATTTCACAGCAGCAAAGTTATGAAAGGAAGAGCAATCTCAACACCGCTAAATGGTATAAACTTGCACTGAATTATTTTACACGTACTCTGTCTTCCTAAAGCTGTAATTCCTTCTTTATCTTTTGGTTCTTAGTCTGGCTCGACTCATCTTCCTGCCTCAGGGGCGTCTGGTCTCAACACAGTTGTAATAAACTCTCAATATTGAGTGTGTGGGTGTGTGTGCGTGAGCGTGCGTGTGTGTGCGTGTGTGTGCGTGTGTGTGTGTGTTTGTGCGTGTGTCAGCAGCAGTAGTCATAGCCCTAGCAGTAGTTGTAAAACTTCATCACATTGAGTAGTCCTTCGGGGGTCCTGGAGTCCTCTCACTGTGTGTGGTTTGACCTGCTGTGGCCCTTCAGGCCTCACATGCCCACTTAGATAAACAGGCAGTAAACACAGGCAGTTCAAGCACCACTCTCTTCTGCACACGGCATATACAAGCTTGGGAGATGAAAGGACGGGTTCCCGACACTATTACCTTCTTCTAACCTCTGCCTCATAATTAAGAGTCCTGCCACCATGCTCGTGAAGTTTCTAATAATAGTAAAATACCTACCTCGCCTCACAGACTCACAGCTTGCATGCGCACTGGTTTTCCTTTCAAACCTCCCCCAACCGACCGCTTTACGAAACAACTAAAATGTGCCTTGCCAGAATGTGGAAACATGGTTTATATAAGGTGATGAATCTGCTGAGAGGTGCTCGGGTAATCCAAGTCACAGCAATCTTTATGCAGGCCCGAGATATTAGACTGGGGAGGAATTTATTTGCTTATCATGCTCTTACACTTATCTTAAAACAAGCTGGAATTGATGTGGGCTGTAAGGGCCTTATTGTTAGTATAATATTATGTTTTCTGGTATCGCAACCTCATGTTTGTACGGCCATGGCCTGAAGGTTGAATATTTGTGTCTTGGATTTTCTCAGATAGTGTAGGCTAAGCTAATGTTGCTTCAACAGAAGGCCTATTGACCGCTTTGATCCAAGTACGATTGCCAATTACAATTTGCTTTTTGGGAATTTTGGATTATTTGAGTCTGTAATAGTCGGATATACTGTGTGACAGTAAATACCCAGAGGAAAGAGTTTTCTCTGAAATGGACATACCATATTTATTCGAGTCTAACGTGCGACATTTTCTACCTAAGAAATAACTCAAAGTTTGGGTGCGCGTTATAAACGAGGCCTGGCAAAAAAATCTCACATATATTTAATGCTTTATCCCTTCCTGGAGGGGGCATTCCATGGGTATTCTCCATAGGCCCTTCAGTTTCGATTCTCGGAAAGACCCGGATCATGCACATTCCTTTTTTTTTTTTATTGTTGATTACTATCTCTTTAGCTACGCTTCATTTCCTTTCCTCACCTCGCCTCATGTCAATCAGATAGGAAGTACAGTAGATTATTGGAGAATTACTTGTGTAAAATGGTACAGTGGTTTGATTTTATGAAATGTGCCGCTTCATTCCCCACAGCACTGGAACACTCTCTTTAAAGTGTGATTTTCTTTCAATGGAATTGAACAAAGTATACCTTTTCAAACGGACATCTTCTTAGGAACTTTAAAACTGGTTAAACAAAATTGGTTTCCTGCCAAACACTGTGTAGAGATTGATGGATGAGTCCTTTCTCCCCCTCTATTCTTGTCTCTCCCCATCTGCTTTGCCTTTTTTCATTTTCTTTTCAACTGCTAATGTCTGCTTGGTTTCCTTGTCCCAAGCCCATATCCTGCTCCTCCTTTAATATAGAAATGTTGTTGCAATTAACATGCGGTTTCTTTTGAATTTGCAGTTGTATGCCATTTTAGCAGGCTCACGCAGCATCTGAGCAAAGGGATGGATGAAAATGACTTCATGATTTTGTGAAATGCTATGACAAATTGTGTGACCTCACTTGAAATAAATGTAAAACATCTTGAGGTGGGTAAAATAACCCAAGAAGTAAAAGTTAAAAGTAGAAACAAACAATCAAGTACAGAGTAACTTCTTTGAGTAATATAATTTTTTTTTTAATCAGAGCATGGATGCCAAATAGAATACAAATAACGATCTATAATATGATCTGCAAATATAGATATTGCTCAACAGTATCATTTAGAATAAAACAATTATAAAGTTAAATATTGAAATCTGTCAAATGTTTGAAAGACAGACAAGCAATAAACTGTTTATCGTTTTCTAAAATGTGAAAAACGAGGCACTTGTAAGTGATTTTGACGGGTCTCCATCAAAATGTGGTCATGTGACTACCTGATGCCAATTTATTGTTGGCGTGGAGTTAAAAAACATAAAATAGAACGCAACATGCATGTATTGCTTGATGAATGCAAGTACAGTAAAGTCTCGTTATATCGATATTCAAGGGAGTCCGAAAAAATATCGATATAACCGGGACTATCGATATATCCGACCCTGCGCGCATGTAATTTTCTCCGTGCGTGCATAGAAATAGTATCGATATAACCGGGACTATCGATATATCCGATATCGATATAACGAGACTTTACTGTATTAAGCAAGATGCAGTTCAGTTTAGCGTAACATTAATACTCAAGAATAATAATTATGTTGCATTAAAACTACACAATTTATCCAACATCTCTCTGCTGTACACATTTATTTTTGTTGTACATGTGTCTCTGGATTGTTTTTCCTTTTTATGCTTTCATAAGGCTTTTGATTGTTCCAGACCAACTCATAAATAAACCTTTCATTTTACTTTAGTGCGCTAAGATTAGTGCACTAAGATTACTGCGCTTGCTCCCCCATGAGGGCCAGTCTGTCTGCATCACAGTGTTTCTCATATCCCCAAAACATTTCTTGTACATTTTTAATACTCCCCCAATAATAATAATAATAATAATAATAATAATAATAATAATAATGCCCGCAGATAGCTGAGATTGGCTCCAGCACCCCTGTGACCCTAATGAGGAATAAGCCGTACGGAAAATGGATGGATAATAATAATAATAATAATAATAATAACTAATACAGCATGTTTTAACTTTGACTACATCCAATTTTTATTGGTTTACACAATTACTCTGTCGACATTATTGAGTAACTGGCTATTTTATATCTTATTGTATTCATTTGGGGGAACTCTGTCATAAATTACTCCCTGAGAAAATTTCTTTGAACAGAACATAGGTCAAGGTTAAAACAGACAGATGATTAGAAACGGCTGTCATTCTGATGCAATGTAGACACAATCATACATACATGACAATATGAGATTTAACACGATTATCTTTGCATTCCTATGTGGATTCCATTACATTGTGAGAGGTTTTCACTTGTGGCCAATTGTGCTATCTGTTAGAAAAACAGTTCAACAATGAGATCATCGAAATAGAAAATGGCACTTATTAATGTGTGGATACCGGGAAGGACGGTGTGACATTCTGCTCATCTGACACTATCTTTGTGTGTGTTTCTTTAATTGATTGTTCCATGAAGGGAAATTTGTAAATCTATTAATCTATCGATCTATCTAAATTAATTTGTATTAACTTGATAAAAAAAACACAGAAGAAGCCTCAGTTAATGACAGACATCAAAGCATTAAGCCACTCCCTCACCCATCATGATAAACCTAAAGAACTGAGCTTGAACTGTAGTGAAAGCCCAAAAGCTGGCTGAAGAATAGCTGCGATAAGGACTTTTCACGGTAATGATGCAAAATTCTGTCTTTCTGTCGAAATTCAGCAGCAGAAGCAGAAGTCTGTTTATTTGAATGAACTCAGAAATATCTCCTTCATTTCCCTGATATTACACTGGAGCTGATTTTAAAGTTCACACAGTGCACTTTATATCTATGATGGATGCGGTAATGATACATTCATGCAATCAGGCCCTTGTCTGCTTTGTCCCTCATTAAGAAGACGAGCTATCTTGCTGACAAGAGCCAGGTCATGACTTGAGTTTTACATTAGTGTGACATGAACTGAGAAAGACATAAACAGACTATGTTTGTGGCCTTAGCCAAAAAAAGTACCACGAGGACATAAGTAAGATAACAGCTAATAGAATATCCTCCAAATCCATGCCGCTTGTTTCATTAGGGGTACAAGAAGGGGCCGTGTTCGAGCATTTTTTTTTAACGCAGAGAGTGATTGTTCATTTCTGAAGGCTTGGAATTGGCAATAAAAGAGGATATGTGATAAGGATGGTGCTTCCCATAAATATCGGCTGACCTGCTGAACTACCTCTTCTAACCTCTCATCTGGCCTCACAACTGCTCACCATTTAATGGAAAAAATATTCCCATACATTTCATTATTCACATGAGGATATCTTTCAAATCATTCTAGAAATGGCCATGGGAATTAATGAATTACAATATCTATATTCTGTTTGTCATCGTATGTGTCTGTTTTTTAACCATGTGTTCTTTTCAAAGACATAGTTTTTAATTATAGCATATTGTTGTAAAAAATGTACATTAAATTATATATATATATATTAAACCTTGAAATACGCACTACTTTTCACCACGGCTGGCAGAGTGATCTTCGGATCTGGCGGAGTGAGCTTCGGGTCTTCGGCGAAAGCACACGACCGAACAGCGCTCGAGCCGTCACAGCTTTCCACACCCCCTCTCTCTGAATTCACACGTGGATCGCCTCCGATGATCTTTTTGCAGATAATTTTACTATTATAGGAGCGCAAAAAAACACCACAGGTTCGTGTTCAGTCGTGTTCAGGGGTGCGTTTGTGGCGTCACATGTGCACACCGCGGCTGTCATGTGAATCTCAGCCTGATAAATCTCTCACGCTGTGTGTCACTTCCCTGAGAGTAACTTTCTACGACCCAGAGGTGTAGTCGAGGGTACACCACGGTATACGACGTATACCCACTTATTTTTCGGTCGGCATTGGGTATACCGAGAGTCAAATGTGGTACGTTACTATGAATAAATTGAAGAAACTACGAGCCGTACTCGTCTACTCTGCTCTGTTTATTTGTCATCCAAGACTTGGGGTGCGTTCAGGTTCGAGAATAGCGCACAACTTCTTATGCCTTGAGGCTGTTTGGAAAGCATTGTCCAACTGAATGAGCAGGGACAAACACTTGCCAACGTTTCTGTGTTGCTACACTTGAATGCACCCCCTGGCAAGATTGTGATTGGCTAAAGGGTAGAGTCATATGTTATGGTAAGCCAATCAGAGCTGGTGTTTTCACACACACCGGAACAGCATGTCATTAGTCACGCTTTCACGTGACTAATGACACCGAAATTGTAACGTGCGAGTTGACAGCTGGGGCGGGGCCGCCACTCGCGACACTTCAATTTCATTTCATTTCAACGAGTCGCTGTCACCTCACCAGTGACATGATTACGACGAAAGCGCCGCGCTGTGTCTTGTGCTGGCAAGTCCAACAGGTTGCTTTGCACGAGGTGATTGTTAGACGCGATCGCGTAAGTTTGTTGCTTTCCGGTTTCCGATCGCGAGTGTGCCATTTTATTGGCCCCGCCCGCCTTCTTTTGTCGTGTTTTATTCCGCGTCCGTGGAATCATCGGACTCGCGCCCTTTGTTGTACGAAAATCTCTGCCAGCACCTACGGGACTCGAAGTGGATCCAGATGACATTGATGAGCTTGTTGTTGACCATAATGAGGTCATCAACACAGAGAATTTGATTTGCCTTCGAGAGGACAAGCAGAAGCAGGCCATTCAGGAGTTCATGATGAATGATAATGTGATGCCTCAGTTTCATAAGACCTTACAAGTCAGAAAGCAACAGGTGTCAATTAAGAGCCATCAATGACCATCACAAATGTAAAAAAAGTGACTTTATTTTACAGTGCAGTGTATTTCTTTCATTACAATACAATAGCGCATGTATTATACATAGAATAAGGTATGGTGTGTGTAGTTTTAAGGCTTATTTAGTTGAAAAGTATATTTTATGGAAACCCGAGAACTGATTATTCCCATTTTAATGGTTTCCTATGGGAATTTTTTTTTGTGATACACACTTTTTGGCTTACACACTCTGTCTGGGAACCAATTAAGTTCGTAAGCTGAGGTCTCACGATATGTACAGTATATATACAGTATATATAAATGCACACACACACACACACACACACACACACACACACACACACACACACACACACACACACACACACACACACACACACACTGAACTACAGTGATGTACCTCTCCGATATTTTCATCAGCCAATTCTCATAGTTTTGCAGATCTGTTGTTGTCTTTCCTTTGAGTGTTTGTCATCACATTGTGTTGCTTTGTCTCACATTTTGAACATGTTTGCTATTTTACCCAGCACATAATTTGTTTTCGATTTTATATCTGATACTTTTCCCATCTGTGATTTTTTATTTCACTGATAACATAGCTCGACTAATACACGATGAAAACCACTCGAAAAAGCTGTTCACAAGCTCAAGCACTTGCGTGCACATACACGCAGGGACATTTTACTGCATCATCTCGTCTTGCTGTATGTAATGTGACTACTTCGCTGTACATAGCAGCGTATACTGATTATAGTAATCCCGTAAATCATACAGATACGGACGGGCCCATTAACTTTAACATATTCCCTGTTTTAGATAGGCCATCTGTTTATTTTCACTATCACTGCATTAGCTTCTTTTCCACTATCTAAACGTATGTCTTTCCTTTGTCAGAAATTGCCTCACTTAAGTATTTTTTTTCACTGACGTCTTTTTTTTCACTCGTTGAAGTACATGAACAAGTTAATCATCGCTCCGACTACCTTTGCCAAACAAGCAGGTGTACACATGCACAATATCGCCAGGTGTTCAGTCAAATCAAAGCGTGTTCTTCCTGAGTCTCTGACTCCTACGATACTATTGCCGTCGCATCACAGCCCCTCATGGAAACAGAAAACAGTGATTTTGAGTAGAAGCTGGTTCATGTACGCATTCTTTTATTGTAGAGTTCTGTTGTTTGTTTTTTATCCCTCTCCATCGTCTTATTGTAAATGAAAATAGAAACACAAACATATTTTGACAAAGATGTACATATTCTCTTTAAAAAAAATGAACATACCGTTCTTACATCCACCCACACACAGCTGAGTCATTTGTGTGCAGTGCCAGCAGCTCCCGGTCTGTCAAGTGCATACAATGCACATAAACACACACATACATTTATAGTTACCGACACTCACACCGACTCAAACGAGAGGAACACCTGTCGAAGTGCATGGCTCGCTCCAGGACACCTTCAAGTTATGAGCTCATCGGAAAAGCAATTAAAGGCAGCATGGGCCCTGCACGCTTGCGTAATGTTTTGTTTTGCTACTTGGCTTCGAAATTAACTAAACCTGTCACAAGTCATCTAACTGACGTGAGCTGGGTTATATTTATTTATTTTCGGTTGGAGTAGCTAGACACATAGTCCCAGCACTGCCTCATGTCCAATAATGAACCAATTTTGAGGGGGCGATTAGCTGGCCGAAACACATATACTCCCCCTTCTTCTTGATGAGCGGTTGAGGGGCCGGGGGGCATGTCTTATTTTTGCCCGTCTGGAACGTTGATGGTTGGGTCATGGCCCTGTAGTTTTGATGTTGTGGCCTATTTAGGTTTGGGCCCTTTTTCACCTGTGACGTTCTCCACTCTGGGGAATTTGATCCTGTCCACAGACTTTGCATTGTAACGTAAGACATTCTATGTGATATAAATACATAACAAGAATATATGCCTTGTAGATGGTTGATACGAATTACCATATTTTGCATATATATGGCGCATCGTACCATAAGGCATATTTCCAATGACTGATGTTTAAAAGAGTTTCCACATATACGACAGACCGCATTATAAGGCGCTACAGTAGAGGCTGGGGTTACATTTTAGAATGGACAGCGCACTATTTCTACATGGGGAAATGGAGTCCGTGGCTGGTGACAGTAGTTGTGAGACCTGTTGCGACCCAACATTACTTCACGTATAAGGTGCAGCTGCATATAAGGCGCAGGGTCAACTTTTGAAGAAAATAACAGCTTTTTGGTACGCCTTATACACTGGAAAATATGTGAAGCATTTGTGGAGTCAAAAAGAAATCATGACAATATGCATTACATTTTGTCTTCGGGGCCTTGCTTTAGTCCGTCCGGTCTCATGATTCAACATGGGCTCAGCCTGGGAGCAGCCTGATGTCAGTTAGCTGTAAAACAACACCAAGCAGCCCTACACTCTCTTTTAAGTCTACTGGTCTTAAGCCTTTGGAGAGGGAAAAAAATCACCCTTGACATTAATAGGTCCATTGTGGGTGAGTCAAGGTAAGTGCGTGCTCGTATGTCTGCACATACACAGTGCAGTTCACTCGTGTTTTCTCGAGGAATAATTTATGAAGTAAGAAAAACACATTTGTTATCATTGTCATCACTTTCTGTAATTACCCATATGCCGCC
This sequence comes from Hippocampus bargibanti, assembly GCF_051943395.1. Lineage (NCBI taxonomy): Eukaryota > Metazoa > Chordata > Actinopteri > Syngnathiformes > Syngnathidae > Hippocampus > Hippocampus bargibanti. The sequence goes on along the minus strand of NC_142739.1, from coordinate 1,134,380 downwards.
CTGTTAGAGCAGAGAAAACAACAGTTAGTGTCCTGCTGAGGTTGCCCCCTAAGCATGTTCTATGATGCTGCCTTCTTCAAAGGAACTGTCGTTCTCGGGCTGCTGTGTCTACACAGTGATGGAACGAGAACAGTTGTGTTAATAGCCTGGGTCTTCAAAGTCCTAAATGGCACGTCTACAAATATTGTGTCTCTGTGTTTCGGTGACATTAGTACAGATATAATTGTTTGCACTTTAAGAAAAAGAAAATGATTCCTTTGAACACTTGGACACATTTTCAATTGAAAAAAAAAACATTGTTTATGGAGGTCTGTGTAAGCTCTCAGTCGTACAGGAGTGGTCCATCGATGAGAAGGTTTCTTCGGCCGTCATCTGTACTTTTTGAAGGTGTCGGACGTTTCGCCTCCTATCCAAGATTGTTTATGGAGTTTTTTTTTAATATTTTTAAATGTCAACTGTTCACACACCACCCATGTTGATTTGCAATCATTGAGATCAGATGCACACAGTTTAAAATTCATCAATAATCCAAACTGCTATTCATATATATAAAAGGTCTGGCGAAAATGTTCATTTGCATTCATTCATTTTTACTTTGTTTGGTCATTGATAGATGGTGCCTGTGGCACTACTTTTCTCTCAGGACTTAATTCCCAACTGCTCTCTGACATTAAAACAGCAACAAAAAATGTTTTATTTGTATTACTGAATTCCCATTGTGCAATTTGTCAATTCTAACACGCATCGAAGCCAATTTTGTGCCACTTTTTATCATCATAAAAGTTTATTTCAATTCCAACTGTGTGTTTGCAATGGTGAAATCCATTTGGCTCAAGAGAAATTACCTCAGGCCATATGACAGAATGGAGGATATATTGAACTTTTTTTCTATATCAGTAAGCAACTTTAGTTATTTAGTGAAAAATCAGTTCTTTATTAAACATTTTTGCACCGTTACAGTATACATTTAAGTCCTCTGACATTTGTATTATGCTAAGAATACTTTTGGCACGGTTTGCGAGGTGGTGTTGGCGGGTGCGGATCCCAAAAAGCAGGCAGGAGGGAGCAGGACGTTGTTTGACAAATTGTATTAAAATAAAGGTCAGCAGGAACAAAATGTAAAACATCAAAATCATCTGAACAGGAAAAATACAAAGTATCAAAAGAAGACCAAAAGTAAAACTCTGCCAAGGTTAAACAAACACATGCATACACAATACATACAAAGCATGCAACAAACATGCAGCAAACAATGAACCGACACCGGATGGTCGTGCCGGGTGTCCTTTTAAGTATCAGTGATTAAAACGACCAGCACCTGCGAGGCTCCAGGCAGGGCTGACGTCGCTACCCGTTGGTCGCCAATCTGATCGGGACGACCAGCACCTGTGCAGGTGCAGGCGGGGCCGACAACGCCCCCCGTTGTTCGCCAACCAGATCATGACAACTTAGTTTTTTAATGTTTTCACCCCCCCCCCCCATCCCGTTTCAAATTGCTGCTGTGGACTGCAAATTTCCCCGTTGTGGGACTATTAACGGCTTTCTGATTCTGATTTTATCCCAATACAAGAAAATGCTTTGACATGAACTCCACAGCAGGAATCCCTACAATTGTTCACCTTACTGTGACATGAGGTCTATTGTTGTGACTTAAATCTTGATCCCATTTAACACCTACAATATTTCTATAGAAATTGAGGTCATTTAAATGGTGTTCCATGCTTTTTCTTGCATCTGCAGCTGTATTCCATTTGTGTTCTGGTGTCTTGACAGCAGATAAACTTCTTTGGTTGTGATAATAGTACACACGATGCATATTTTGTGTGCTCATTTATCTCTGTACTAATAAATCAAACCGGTTGGTTGATGGCGATGATGTTGACTTGCGACGTGACTCACAATTGCGCTTTATCCCGTCGAGTTTTCACCCAAGCCCTAGATTTCAAGTTAATTACGCAATACATCGTCACTATGCAGCTCATTCATTGCCTTTTGGGTTCTTTCTTGCTCACGCTGTTCTGGTCGATGATGAAACTAGTAGAAGTTGGCTTCTAGCACTATACCTAAAGCCAAGTCTTATTAGGCAGCCGCATTGTGGTGTAGGAGTTCAAGCCACAGGGCTGAGATTATGATTCCTATTTAGGAAAAGGCGAGAGTGGATGCATGGTGACAAAAGAAGACTGAAGGTGGAAAAAGTAGTGCAAAATGGAGGATGACAGCAATCTGGATGGTGAAGTGAGAAATTGTAATGGTAATGTGACGTGGAGGTTGTGGTACAAGGGAAGGAGGGGTGGAAGATGGATGGGAGAACACAAGGGTGGTTTATGGAATAGATTTGAATTAGGGATGGCTGCCAGAGAAGCTGTTGTTAAGGACACAATACATTTGAGAGGTGCGAGGGGAAACATTTCAAGAGAACTGCTGGAAAGTAAACTATGTCAGAAGATAGATGAAACAATAAAATCATTCTTAGTTTGACTTGAGGAAAACATTTTTTTTGTTTCATTTTCTATTATTTGACACAAAAACAAAATGCCTACTTGTAGTACCCTTCTAATTGTATTGTCTGTCACTGTCAGTACTCAAACATTTTGCTTTGCACATAATTTCAGTCAATCACAACTTCCTTGCCATAAACACATACAAATGGCATTACAATTGACTGAACATTGTAAAGGTGAAGCCTTCATTTAATGTACATTTTTGACATCAATATGCTATAATTAAAAAAAAAACTACAAATAAATAAAAAAGGTTGTCTCATGTCGCACGTCCATGTGTGCACGCCGTGTGCGCGCACGTGCCTGCATGTGTGTGTGTGATTGTCACATCTGCAAGACGGCAAACAATCAGGCTTCTACGGTCTGGCATGCATGCACGCACACGTGCGCGCACATGCGTGCACTCACACTGATTCTCCTTTGCCTCGGGCCCTAAAACAGCAGATTGGGGTCTTGTCCAAAGTACCATTAAATTTCTTGAAAGTCCTGCTGCGAGAGCTAAAACATCCTCCTGTCGTCATGCTGGGGACATTCCACGGCACGCCAGAGAGCCTGCACTAATCCTGCCGGCATGGGAATCATTATTGATAGGATCCTAACGCATTACCTCAGGGCTCACTTATTGTTGCTCAAGATTATTATTTAAGAGTAAACCAAAACATAGCCAAAGTTTCAAGTTTCATAGAAATTTATCGGAAGAAAATGTTATCATTGGCTTAGAGTGCTACCTCTTTGAACAGTGCATTTGGAGGAAAAATAGTCCTTGCTGCTCTCCTCTCCAATAAACAGCTTTATATGCTCAAGATATGTGGGTCACACGGAGAACAGTGAGAGTCGAACAAGCATGCTCCACCTTTGATCATGATTTCATTCTTTTTTTTTCACATTCAGACTCAAATTGTTGCATGTCATTTGAGCACTTTTGTGGAAATAGCACTCCTGGAAACTGATTGTCTTCCGCTTTCTATGTGTCTAGGTGCAGTTCTCTTGGCCAGTGTCCACGGTATATCGATCAACGTTGACCCAATCATCTGTACGTGGCTTCTGCATCAGCCTCATAGAGGGAGCAGCAGACAACATCAGCAGGTGTGAGATGCCTCTTGTAGTTGGTTTTTATTTTTAAAGCTTTTTTTTCATCTTTATTTGTGTTGATAAATGCTGTTGCGCTCCCTCTAGTGTGAGTATATTTTGGTATGGGAGGTTTTTTTTTTAGGCCTTGTATTATTGTTCATGTTAACTTAATTTGAAGGACACGCTACACATATTTTTCTGAACAGCTCTTTTGTTAAAATGAGGTTCGTGAGATGAACATAATTTACTCTGGCATTCTGTAGATAAAAGACATGGACATAACAAAAGTGGCACATGGACAAGAATTCAACATTCAAGATCTTAGTGCATGGGACTGCACATTTCCCCATTGTGGGACTATTCAAGGCTTTCTTATTCTGATTCATTTGTCAAATGCAGAGTAAAAACAATCGTCACCCTGAAGAACGTAATTCTTATTTTGTTAGTCTCGCTCCACTTAAACAAACCACGATGCCTTTGAAGTTGGGAAGTCGCATAAAACTCAAGTACCTATGACTTACAAATCCTTTTAAAGGACAACCGACGTCACTTTTTTGTTTCCTAACTGACATAAAAAAAAACGTTTTATAGCATCTAAAATACCCAAAACACACAGGATGATATTTTTATTCAAATGCAAAACACCAATAAAAATGAGTTAAAGTGTCCAAAATCTGCAAAAAATTGAGCTGCGAATTGGGCATTTTCAGAAAGTCCCGCCCCCAGTTCGTGACGTCACGCCAAGACGTCTTGCATTTCTTGTGAATCAAAACAATGGCTTCAGATTCGGGGAATATGCTTTCTTGGTACACATAAAGTTATGAATATGATTCAAATAGTTCTGAAGAGAAAAGCATACATGTTGGCAATCGATTAAAGAATTTATTCCGTGCCATTTTGAGGCAACATTGGGGGGAAATGTCTCACCCAAAAAGAGGTAGAAAATGGCCACCGAGCTCCTGTGAGGAATGAATCCACAGGTTTCCACAGGCTGATAAATTCCTTACATGGAGCTTGGACGCCCTCTTCTGGCTCTTTCTGGTGCAACACGAGGTTTTCAGACCAAACAAGCATTGACGCGATGGAAGGGCTGCTACAATGTGTCCTTTTTTTTCCGGTCAGGGGCGTTCCTTCAGTGACGTCACGTGAGGACTCGTCGCCAACTCAAAAACAAGACTTCCTGAATGTTCAGCGCGAGTCTTAAAACGTAAAATATAGCTATATGCGATGGAATCTTATTAAAATACGCTCAGTAGAAGTAATTTGAAGCCATTTTACAAATTATGGACACAACTTGTCCGGAGACGTCGGTTGTCCTTTAACTGTTTATACAACTGAATTTGATGCTCAGTAACAATAACTTCCAAAAAGCTCGGACAAGCCGACTGTTTTCCATCATGATTCGTTCTCACAACACTTAATAAGCCTTTTGGACCTGAGGACCGGAATTTGATCACATTCTTGCTTGATGGTTCAAAATACAACAATTGTTGCACAACAATATGCAGTCTGTATTGTTGTGTTTTGTACTTTATAACGTGCCACACGGAGAGGAGACAGATTTCCCCTTTTCACTTGTCATTAACTTTTTTTTTGGAATTTCAATTTGACATGATCTTACATACTTCTGTTGTTGATTATGCTTTGGGCGGCTGCATACCAACCGATGCGCCAGAATTTCACTTGACACTCACCTAGTGTGCAGGGGTTCCTAGATGGCAGTTCCACAATGTGGAGATGTTGCAAATTATAGCCAATCTTAATACATGGAAGTACACCTTTACAATACATTTATTTACACCAGTTTTATATATTTTTTTTATTTAAAACAAAACAGAAAAAAACAAGAGTCTTTCAGATGGCTGACATCTGTATAGATTTGCCTTGATCTATTCAAACTGCATTGAGTTCCAGGCATGATGGAAGTATTTCCTCATTTGGCAAATGTTTCGTACGTCTGTCAACATTTCTATGCTATTTCTAAGTTACTTTAAACAACACATCTGACTGCTGGTTGCAGCTGTGATTGGTTGAATGTGTGTAGCAGGGAGTTCACTTAACTTGTGCTGAGTGATGAAAACTTCCACGAATTAAACCGATCATCTTTTCCTTTTGGCTTTTCCCTTCAGCAAATCAGTGTTCTCCATCTATCCCGGTTTTGTGCATCCTTTTCTCTCACACCAGCTACCTTCATGTCCTCTTTGACCACATCCATAAACCTCCTCTTCGGTCTTCCTCTCGGTCTCCTGCCTGGCAGTTCAAGACTCAGCATCCTTCTCCCGATATAGTCACTCTCTCTCCTCAGAACATGTCCAAACCATCTCAGTCTGGCTTCTCTGACTTTCTCTCCAAAGCCTCTAATACGAGTTGTCCCTCTAATGTACTCATTCCTGATCCTATCCAACCTGGTCACTCCCAAAGAAAACCTCAACATCTTCAGCTCTGCTACCTCCTGCTCTGCTTCCTGTCTTTTCCCCGGGGTGAATAAGGTTCTTATTTCTGGAATGTAATACTTACAGAAGTGAACAATACCATTGAATGATGATGCAAACTATGATTGAACAGGAACCTATGAACAACCTTTAGGTTCATTTTGGTCCTAATTCAAGTGACACCACTTTTCAGCAACTTTCTGGATAGCTGATAGCAGCTAATCTCTTAAATTCCATTGCAGAATCAAGGTCCAGGTCCAGTTCCCTTGGCAAAACGGCGAGAGGATGACGTATCAGTAGGCAGCACACCATTGGTCAAGCAGTCCTCTAATCAAGCTTCTGACTATGCGAGCAGCCCTGTCAAAACCAAGACTGTCACAGGTAATCTTACTCATCACCAAAAATACCCCAATGCGACCTGCATTTTTGTATTTGTATTTTCGACTACTGTTTTGTATGACCATCAGACCGTCTTGTCTTGCGATTGTCACAAATGCCATGACGAGCAACTGTGATAACGGATCCTAATATGAACAAACCAACATCAGAATCTGAATCAGAATCATCTTTATTGCCAAGTATGTAGGACACACAAGGAATTTGTTTCCAGTCATCAACAACATCATCAACAACATCATCAAATAGATACAAGACTGAATTTGTAAAAACATAAATAAATTCCAAACTTGGTGGAATCTGCCCGAGGGAGGTAGAGGCGGACATTGGCAGCATCTTAAGTGAAAAGCCATCACTATCGTAGCTTGCTTTAAAATGCTACCCCTGGTGGTCCAGATTCCACCTTTTTGGCAATGCCCTTGATGCATTGCAGATCAAATCAAACTTTGATTAAAGTCAAAGTCAGCTTTGTTGTCAAATATGCTAACATGCATGACATACAGCACAGATGAAATTACTGTCCTCTCAGACCCAGCATGCAAGACACTTATAATGACTTTAACAAACATAATAAACATGAAAACACCAATTTGCCGGGAGAGGGGAGCCGCTGGCTGTTCACGCGCCGCCATCTTGGGAAAAATAAAAAATAAAAAAACTGACAAATATGACAACACAAAGACAGAGTCATTCATTCTTCAGGACTTGCTGTACCCTCTTTGTGATGACATGAAGTAGTTCTAGATGAAAGAGGACAGGATCAAAGCATCCATGTCAGCAGTGGATCAGGGACGTCATGGTGGAATTTGAAAGGTTGCCCACTCAAACAAAGATATAACTTAAAAAGGCAGCACATGATTGTGGTAATAAAACACAATGGACGCTGACAGCAATTGTGGAGGAAAAAAAAGTCTAATTTAAAGGACAACTGACGTCTCCGGACAAGTTGTGTCCATAATTTGTAAAATGGCTTCAAATGACTTCTACTGAGCGTATTTTAATACGATTCCACCGCATATAGCTATATTTTACGTTTTACGACTCGTTCCAAATATTCAGGAAGTCTTATTTTTGAGTTGGTGACGAGTCCGTATGTGACGTCATGAAAGGACCGCCCCCTGACCGTAAAAAAGACGCATTGTAGCGTCCTTCCATCACGTCAATGTATTTTGCTATACATGTTTGGTCTGAGAACCGTGTTGCACCCAAAAGCCGCCAGAAGAGGGAGTCCAAGCTCCATATAAGGAATTTATCAGCCTGTGGAAGCGGAGGTGGCCACTGGAGGTCGCCATTTTGTGCCTCTTTTTTTTGAGTGAGAGATTTTCCCCCAATGTTGCCTCAAAATGGCACATATAATTCTTTAATCGATTGCCAACATGTATGCTTTCCTCTTCAGAACTATTTGAATCATATTCATAACTGGATGTGTAACAAGAAAGCATATTCTCCGAATCTGAAGCCATTGTTTTGATTCTCCAGCAATGCAAGACGTCTTGGCGTGATGTCACGAACTGGGGGCGGGACTTTCTGAAAATGCCCAATTCGCAGCTCAATTTTTTTGCACATTTTGGACACTTTAAGTCATTTTTATTGGTGTTTTGCATTTGACTAAAAATATCATACTGCGTGTTTTGGGTATTTTAGATGCTATAAAACGTTTTTCTGATGTCAGTTAAAAAACAAAAAAGTGACGTTGGTTGTCCTTTAACACTTAACATAACTTATGCCATGAAAACCTGACATCACATTGCTGTTTCGGGCCTCATTTTGTGTATGTGCTCACTTGAATAAAACAGGAAAATGTGTCAGTTCTCTGAATTTCTTAGATTGGCCCCGCAAACATGTAAATCAGATGTATGGCCATTTGTATTTGGGATAAACATAATGACTCAGGATGTCTGAAAACATTTGCAGTATGCATACCCCGTCTCCAACTGGCCATGCGTAGAAATTACGATGTAAAGAGAGTATGATGCTGTTTTGGTAACACATTCTGCAGAGCTACATTTGTACATTGTAATCAAGGGGGACTTTCCTCCAGGCTTTTAGCGGCTGCCTGTTAATGTGCAAGCAAATATACATAGACGCACACATCCCGCTTACTGCAGATGATTTCCCCTGAAAGCGCTCAGGGCAAGGTGATATCATGATGTAGTGTTCTCGCTGCCCGGCTCAAGTCTCAGAACCAACAATCTCTGCATTTGGCAGGCAAATATGTCACTGTCTTTCTTCCGCTCTGGTTTTAGTGGTTGGTTTCATCATGTACATGTTAAAAATACGACTGATTTGTAGAAGGAGCAAGGCTGAATTAAACAGAGGCCCCTGTCATGTGGAACACGGGCTTTGCACAACAGGGTGTTTTCATGTTACGTTATCCCATCATACTTTTTTGTCAGTGTGCAGCCCATTACAATTTTGTTGTTGGGATGTGGCAATTCATACTGGGTGATATTGTGTAGCCATAGGTGTATTAGTCCAGAGATGAAAGTCATGTGGATTTCCCTGGAAGTTAAGATTTTCTAAATTTCATGGACATTTCTCCCCAAAATCGTGAGAAAAAAAACGGCCAAAATTAATCCGGATATTAGTTGACAACATTGAACGAATACGCATTTTAGTTTTGGTTGTAGCGAAACCACTTGAGCAAAGCCCACCTTCGCTGCTCTCTGGTGTGCTTGCAACAATTCACTAAAAGCACTAGCTTTTATGTTAGTGTGTGTGTGTGTGTGTGTGTGTGTGTGTGTGTGTGTGTGTGTGTGTGTGTGTGTGTGTGTGTGTGTGTGTGTGTGTGTGTGTGTGTGTGTGTGTGTGTGTGTGTGTGTGTGTGTGTGTGAATATCGATTGTTGCAGTTTGAAATCAATATACGTCATGTATACCCGGACAATTATTTTTTAAAGTGGTTCACGTTAAAGTAACCCCTTAGTAGCTTTTTTTTATTTTAATCTCTAATGAATGTTTTTTTTGGGATACAGAGTCTTG